>NW_018407887.1:107365-148945 GCF_002113885.1 Mizuhopecten yessoensis | reverse complement strand
AGTAGCTAGTTCACCTTTATTACACAAGGATAGAAGTGTCACAGTAGCTAGTTCACCTTTATTACACAAGGATAGAAGTGTCACAGTAGCTAGTTCACCTTTATTACACAAAGAATTGACCTAATTTAAATAATTTGGTGATGAGATGAAATTTTCATGTACACAATAAATGTATACCATAATATACATTGTAGAGATCACAAGGATGAAAATTTTACCTGCAACTATGTTTTGAACCTCAAATTGCTCAAAAAAACACCCAAGGCAACTAATCTAAATTTACTGTATAAACTTGTATAAATAATGGATTCAGAACAAATTGGCTTGTTTTATTAAAACTGTCATTCATATACATGTATAATCATTCAAGACTTTAACAAAAGACATAGCTTTTAACAGATGTCAACTGAAACCTTTAGCTAATATATCAAGGTTATAATTTAATGATGTCGGACGTGCCACTCCTAGCTTCATGTAATTGTCTATACCTTGCAGTACATGTAGTATATATATTCAATATACCTTGCAGTATTTATTATAAATATACACACTATAGTAGTATATGTATGTACCAGAAGTTCTGAAAAAATGAACATGTACTGTAGACAGATCATATATCTGGTTCTCATGTATCAGTATGCACATCATTGTATATATTGTATCCATTCACTAAACATATATATTAACGTGTAACATGTATATATATCTAATAAAGAATCACTATTTGTTTTTTTACACATGTATGAGTATAAAATTGATGTATACATTATTATACTTGTACTTCGTAACTTTATTCAATGACACAAGCACAGTTACAGGTACAGAAATACTATATATTTATACACAGTAATACCATATATATATCTATAACATCAGATATTTCTGATTTATAAATATATCTATTTATTTTAGTGAAATGTGCAGATGTCATATTAATTGAACACAGGTATAGTGTACATTTTGTCCGTATAAACAATATACCATATTTTAGTTTAACACACACACACACACACACCTTCAGATTTAGCCTTAAAATAGGTTGATTAAAAGTCCTAGTAATTTAAATTACTCAACACCTAGTACAGAGGTTACTTTATGAGATACTTAGTCATACAAATACTATTTTGAATCCTGTCATTATACATGCATTTTGTATTCAACTTCAACACTGTTACAAATTACATAAATCAATCTACTTTTTGTCTGTTTTCAAGATTTTATTCTTTCCTTCCGTTGGGACAACCTGATTCTGTAAATGAATTAGGTCTTATATAATATTCACTTCACTTTTTTTAGTATACAGCTTAAATATTATAAATATTACTGTATCATAACAAGCAGGTGTCAAGCTGGATATATAATAGATCTGCTTTGTTTAGAAGGGTGGCAATAACGCCAGGGATTTTGTAGCCGACAAATCGGTGAAATGTCAAGTGACTGGGTTTGTATAGGCTTTAAGCATTAGGCACAACATTGTTATTGATCTATAGGGCTGCTGACATTCTTTCCTAGGCTTTCGACTTAAGATAACTGTAGAGCTGGTTAACAAACCACTAAGTTACCGTTTTTGCTGTGTGAATGGCAGTGGGCCGGGGTACACAATACAGTACCTGCTGCCTGACAGGTATATGGTTGGTACAGCAATGACTGACATGACCATCCTACTGGTTAACAAACCACTAAGTTACTGTTTTTGCTGTGTGAATGGCAGTGGGCCGGGGTACACAATACAGTACCTGCTGCCTGACAGGTATATGGTTGGTACAGCAATGACTGACATGACCATCCTACTGGTTAACAAACCACTAAGTTACTGTTTTTGCTGTGTGAATGGCAGTGGGCCGGGGTACACAATACAGTACCTGCTGCCTGACAGGTATATGGTTGGTACAGCAATGACTGACATGACCATCCTACTGGTTAACAAACCACTAAGTTACTGTTTTTGCTGTGTGAATGGCAGTGGGCCGGGGTACACAATACAGTACCTGCTGCCTGACAGGTATATGGTTGGTACAGCAATGACTGACATGACCATCCTACTGGTTAACAAACCACTAAGTTACTGTTTTTGCTGTGTGAATGGCAGTGGGCCGGGGTACACAATANTTAACATACCACTAAGTTACCGGTTTTGCTGTGTGAATGGCAGTGGGCCGGGGGACACAATACAGTACCTGCTGCCTGACAGGTATATGGTTGGTACAGCAATGACTGACCATCCTACTGGTTAATTTTAACATACCACTAAGTTACCGGTTTTGCTGTGTGAATGGCAGTGGGCCGGGGGACACAATACAGTACCTGCTGCCTGACAGGTATATGGTTGGTACAGCAATGACTGACCATCCTACTGGTTAATTTTAACATACCACTAAGTTACCGGTTTTGCTGTGTGAATGGCAGTGGGCCGGGGGACACAATACAGTACCTGCTGCCTGACAGGTATATGGTTGGTACAGCAATGACTGACCATCCTACTGGTTAATTTTAACATACCACTAAGTTACCGGTTTTGCTGTGTGAATGGCAGTGGGCCGGGGGACACAATACAGTACCTGCTGCCTGACAGGTATATGGTTGGTACAGCAATGACTGACCATCCTACTGGTTAATTTTAACATACCACTAAGTTACCGGTTTTGCTGTGTGAATGGCAGTGGGCCGGGGTACACAATACAGTACCTGCTGCCTGACAGGTATATGGTTGGTACAGCAATGACATGACCATCCTACTCAGGTAAACAAACCACTAAGTTACTGGTTTTGCTGTTGTATGAATGGCAGTGGGCCGGGGTTCACAATACAGTACCTGCTGCAGCCCGACAGGTACAATGTACCGGAGGTATATGGCCAGTGACCAGCCCAATTGGCAACCTACTGGTTAATATCATATAGTGCTTGCTAGTTGAAAGTCTATAGAGCTATAATGACTACCAGCTGTACTAGTGCCAAATGACAGCTGCAGTCCATCACAATACTATTTCCTACTGACATTCCATCAGTTAACATTTACAACTGACAATCAACAGTTTAGTACATTAATTCACACGTTACCATTGCCAACTGATCATAACTTAACTCACCAGTTAACAATTGCAAATACCAATGCAACTGCAGACTAATTATCTTGTCAACTGATCATCTGACTTCAATCACCAGTTAGCATTGCCAACTGACTTATCTCACAAATAAGCATTGCCAACCTATCATGATTTATCTCACAATAGCCAAGAATCAACAGTTAGCTATTGCAATAGCTCACCAGTTATCATTGCCAACTGATATGACATAACTTACAACCAGTTAGCATTGCCAAAGAACATATCTCACAAATTATCATTGTCAAATAACATATTTCACAAATTATCATTGCCAAATAACATATCTCACAAATTATCTTAGCCAAATAACATATCTCACAAATTATTATTGCCAAATAACATATCTCAATTATCATTGCCAAATAACAAATCACTCAAATTATCATTGCCAAATAACATATCTCACAAATTATCATTGCCAAATAAAATATATAACATAACTCACAAATAACCATTGCCAACAGACTCATCTCACAAATTAGCATTGTCAAATAACTTATCTCAGAAATTATCACTGCCAGCTGATCATGACTTAACTCAAAAGTTATCATTGCCAAATTACTTTATTTAATTTTAACTCACCAGGTATCATTGTCAATGGACTTAATTCACGAGTTATCACTGCCAACTGACTTATCTAAGAAATAGTCACTGCCAACTGAATTATCTCACAAGTTATCATTACCAAATGACTTAACTCACGAGTTATCATTGCCAACTGATAATGACTTTACTCACGAGATATATTGTCAAATTAACTGACTTATCTATGAAGTAGTCATTGCCAACTGAATTATCTCACAAGTTATCAGTATACCAACTGATCATGACTTATAATTATCTCACAAGTTATCATTACCAACTGACTTAACTCACGAGTTATCATTGCCAACTGATCATGACTTATAATTATCTCACAAGTTATCATTACCAACTGACTTAACTCACGAGTTATCATTACCAACTGACTTAACTCACGAGTTATCATTGCCAACTGATCATGACTTATAATTATCTCACAAGTTATCATTACCAACTGACTTAACTCACGAGTTATCATTGCCAACTGATCATGACTTATAATTAACTCACCAGTTATCATTGCTAATTGACTTAGCTCACAAGTTGTCATTGCCAACTGACAATCAACTCATGTTAAGCTTTGTAACTGAGTTATAAGTATTAACTCATCAGTTATCATTCTCAACTGTTGAGGATGGAATGAAAGTCCACAGCGGTTAACTTAGACAAATGAAAGTCTAATAGTTCACTTTTACAAATGAATGTGTAATATATAGTCCACTATGACAAATGAAAGTCAACAGTCATAGTTAAGTGCCAACTGAGGGTCAAATGATTAGAAATGCCAACTGACAGTTCACTGTTCAATATTGACAAGTCTGCATTCATGACTTACCTACCTTAATATTTGAACCTCTCATAAACGTTGTAATGCAATTTTCAAAGAAGCATTGTTAATGCCAAGATCACTCTCCTATATAAACCATATATACAATTATTGGTAAAAATGAAATTTGTTATTCAAACCTGTTTTTTATAGCTAACTTCCCTAATGTAACATGAAACACACATATTTTTTTGTTTGTCCTAATAATACAGTTGCATCAGCATTTCCAGACATAACACCATGCATGTGTCAGTGTGAGTACAGTATGTACACAAACATAGGTATACATATATGTTTTAGACAATTTCAATTTTCTTATTGATTTTTAGAATAAAACAAATATATATACCACTACGTACATTGTGTAACTTGAGTGTTTAAGCCATAATATTTTAGAGTTCAGTATGTTCAGTACTAAGTAATAATTTTTATTCTGTATCAAAAGCCATGACCTACATTTTTTTTAATTTTTATTTTTTTTACATTTCACAAGTCTGCCTTTCAAATTGAACCAGCTACAGATTACATCGTATATAAATGTATTTTTATTGTTACAAATTCATATACAGAAATATATATCTATCACCATGCACACTTGCTAGAAAAAAAAGAAAAAAAAAAAGTTGGACTTCTCATTTACCCCTTAAATTTTATAATTAACAATTCAAACATTAGAATTGGAAGAGTTCAAATGTGTCTTCAGGGGTGAATAAGTTTATGTAGATGTGGCCAATCAATACAAGCACAATTGCAACCTGTCCCGAAAGAGGCAAATAAATTAAGTACCAGTTATATTCAATAACTCTATGACCTTGTTCAGAGGTCTACAAGTTTTTCTCATTGTCGGTGTAACAGACTTGGACTGATATTACCAGCATACCAGGGTTCAAAATTGTCAATCACACTCTAAACCTCAGTCCACCAGAGCTGGTTTTCAGTTTTTAGAATACATGTATATGTACTGCAGCATGATACTTGTCCAATTCAAATAAAAAAGATGACAACCTCCTTCTTATTAAACATTAAAATTATTCTCTAAAAATGAAAAAAAACTTTCACTGAATTAATATCACATTTGGTATCACTGTTGTATGCATACAAGACGAAAGTTCTGATACACATACACATTTCACAGGTCTGCCTTTCAAATTGAACCAGCTACAGATTAAAACTTGAGAGAAAATCAGAGCATTAACTCATTAAGATATACCACCACTTTATTTGATCAATTACTGTAACAGGAAAAAGAATAGTACATGTGCATTGAACCCTCAATCTCCAGCTTCCTAGTAGGACGCTCTTCCACTGAGCTTAAGGGAAGTTCCCCCTAGCTCAAAGCTAGAAGGCAACCTTAATCCTATGTACAATTAAAACCTGCCACACTAGTCCCCCTTTTTAAATGTGTTTGCCCTCGAACACCACAACCCAGGTTCTAACTCCCTGTCACCGAACGGAGAGACACAGAGACCATGTTGTCACATGAAAGAGAATAGTGTGCTTCCACCAGGGAGTGAACCCTAAATCTCCAGGTTCCTAGTTCGATGCTCTACCACTGACCTAAAGGGAAATCCCCTCTAGCTCGAAGCTAGAAGGCGACCTTAATTAATCCTAAATGTATGTACAATTAAAACCTGCCACAATACTTTTCAAACTGTGTTTGGAGGGGTATCATAATTAAATCACAAATCCCTTTCTTACTGCATACTATAAATATGATGTACGTAATTAATATGATGTACTTTCACGGAGTCTGTGCAAATTAAAGTTGCAAAAAATAAAAATGAACTTGAAGGAGGAGGTGTGCTTACAAGATTTCTGGAGCAGACATTTAAAGTTTCAAGGTACAAAACTCAAGGAAATGTGGTCGAATTGCAAACTCCTTATTTCATGCACATCTGCATATGATAATCGTTCACTGTGTCAAGTTACAAAATAAATACAATAATCTGTTAAGGAGGTCAGTACTGTACTGGGCTTACAAGGTTTCTTGAACAGAAATTTAAAGTTTCAAGTGCCATTACTACTGAAATATGGTAGAATTTCAAAACCCTCTTTTCATATACAAATCTTCAAGTATATAATGTACATTCACCATATATTTACAATAAACAAGCAAATTCGTGGAATTTATATCCCCTGCTTGCAGGACATATTGTAGGTTAACATTATTGAGGTTAATTAGGTTTAAATATGTGAGTATCATGCTGTCGAGACATAATGTATAGCTTGAAACTTGAAGAAAAAAAAGCCCTATACCTCATTGATTATCCGTAAATATGCACAAATCACATCGGTTGGCAACTTATAGCATGAGTTGAATGTGCATAAGGAATTTGGTTGAAACATCTTAACAATATCTACAGCAACAAGTACCAATTGAAATGGGGGACCATTACAGATGTCCTCCAAACTGCCCCCATAGTCGCAAAGATACAAAATGTATATCAGAAAAGGATCGCATTGCCATAGTACACCTACAATGTACATACTAAATTTGAATGAAATTGAATTTCTAAATTGCAACCAATCAGAATCATGTGTATTTGCTATGGCAATGGAACGTATGCGATTGAATTTGCAGTCCCCTAATACCCATATATATCAATTTTCATAAAAATAACAAAATATCTAAATTTCGACCAATCAGAAGTCTTTGTGTGGTTGCTATGGCAATGGAACATATGCGATTGAATTTGCAGTCCCCTAATACCCCTCTATATCAATTTTCATAAAAATAACAAAATATCTAAATTTCGACCAATCAGAAGTCTTTGTGTGGTTGCTATGGCAACGAAACCTATGTGGTTGAATTTGCAGTTCCCTAATATCACTATATACCCATTTAAATCAAAATCAAACCAAGTTTGAAGAAAAATCGGTTAACATTTGTTTAAGTTATTGCACAGAAACAAAACCCAGCAGATAATTACGTTTTTCGCTATTCAAGGGGCACTAACTCTGCCAAATTGGGTCCACTGAAAGTGGTCATCGAACTTGGCAGAGCCCTTAAGGCATTGAATCCTGTGACAAAGTTTGAAGAAAATCGGTTAATATTTGTTGTAGTAATTATTGCACGGAAACGAAGTGTGACAGACAGACGGACGGACTAACAGACGGACAGACCCATATTAATATCCCCGGTTTCGGTGCAAGGCCGGGGGATAAAAAGAAAATGTTAAGGAGTTGCGCTTACAAGATCCATGAAAATACGGACAAACAAACATGGTGATTCCTATTGTACATAACCCCTAAACTTGTTTTGCATGGGATATAACTATATCATAAAACATAGCTAAATTAAAAGTCTACTTATCTGACTGAACTGAGCTTAATGTAACAAATTATCAGAAAACACAAGTGATACTGTGATGTATTTAAAATGCAAAAGATTTACTTAACAGTTTGTTTCAGATTTTGCTAGTTTGAGATTAATTTTGTACGATTTTTAACATGTTAATTAATAATATTATAATTTAAGGTGGATATGTACCTAATTACCTGTATCCATCGACCTCATATATGTTATAACAAATTAAATCTGAACAATAACTACATAAAATACATTTTGCTATATGTGTTGGAATACTTTACTGCAAGTTTAAATGTCCATTTAATCTATGTAGTTTACATCAATATAATCCTTTCAGCCGGTAGTTAATAATGGTAAACTAATACAAACGGTAGTATATTTATACATACCGTACATTCTGTTGAACAATGCGTAACTTTGTAAACAATATACTAGTTGAATTATCGGCAGGTTGGCATTGAACCCATGTTGTAGCAATAGAAGTCAGTGACAATGCGTACAACTCTATATATAAAACATGCTCTTCATGGTGCATGCGTACCAATTCCAATGGTATGACCTACTGTCAATGCAAGGTCTATTAATTATAACGGGGTTAACGACGCTATATATATATAGCAGACATATTTTTTAAGACATAATCTAAATCATTCAAAATACAGAATAATCAATACCAACAAAAATATAGATTACTGCAGTGCAATGACAGTCTAACAAGCTGATGTTTATTTACAAAGTTTGAAAATAAAATCAGCACAAAATTTGCAATTTTAGAATGAACACTGTGCCCTTGAAATTACTATAATACGCTAGCCTATAGTCCAACTTAAGGACTTAATTATGGGAAACTGGGTCAAGCTTAATATATAAATACTATTCCCTGTCAGTGTATTATAACTCAAAACATTTTTTTTTTTTAAATCATTTCAAGAATGCATTGTAGTTTCCTTCAGATTTAAGCCTTTTATGATTTTGTAGTGTAGGCCTATAATTGTATGTTATAAGTTTATTTGTACACTTGAACACAGTGTACACATTGGAATCAGGACTTCATTTGTACTACTGCAGGTTGGTCAAGAGCTGTAATCAGTACTCAGTTTTACAGCCGAATACAGGCTGTTTCCTCTAGCTAAAAAGTGACGTGCTTTCCCAAAAATGGAATAAAACTGGGGAATATATTCCCAAATTCAATAGAATAAATGCTATGTTTCCCCAATTCATAATTAAGTAACTGCAAGCTGTTGTAAAATTCAGTTAACAAAAATACTGGTAAAGCATGTCACCGTACTTCTACATAGAAATAATTGTGTTTCCACTTTTGACTCTAAACAAATTAAAGTATACAAATAAACATATAATATATATATGAAATGAGTCGGACTAAAATATCTCGCTTTCTCCCTCTCTCTCAAGTATGTGTTTGTTGTAAATTAATTTATGTATTTTTAGAAATTGCATTATATTTATATGTTGTAAACCATTATGGAAAGGGCATTTATAAGTTGCAATAACTTGTGTCCAATCCTTTTGTAATCATATTGCAATAAAATATGTTTAAACTAAAACTAAAAATTTATATAGGTAAAAGGTTACTTTAATTTTCAGACAACATTTCATGATTTAACACATTGACAGGTATCCAGTAAATGAGTCAATTGCTCTACACTTACTTTTTTTGGGGCTAATTAGGGCTTTTCACTTTTTTTTGGGCTAATTAGGGCTTTTCACTTTTTTGGGGGCTAATTAGGGCATTTCGCTTTTTTTTGGCTAATTAGGGCTTTTCACTTTTTTGGGGCTAATTATAGGGCTTTTCACTTTTTTGAGGGGGCTTTTCAAAACAAAAATCAAGTCTTACAATCCTTCTTCATAGTCTTCCTCAAAAGTGCAAGATCTCGTTTAAATAAGCTTTTATAGAAATATTACAGGTCATTATCGTGTGATGTACACACAGTAGTTTTAGGTGTTGTGTGTTCACACAGTTGCATCCCCTCCTCATACTATTGTTTTATTGAAACATAGCTCAAGCGACACAAGAAAGAGGATGACGAATGTGAAAGGCTGAAGCAGAAACACAGAGGTGAGATTTGTGATGTGATCACTGAAATAGAATTCTAAATGTTAAAAAAAAATTGAAAGCACTTCGTATATTTAATTTATTTATAATTTTAAAATCAATATTCCTAGACAAACACTCATTGGACATAATAAGGGACACTAATTACCTGCTTTAATTATCTTCTGATCTATATATAAAGAGTTATCTGTCTTTTTTGTTTTAGTACATCTTTTATGCATGAAATCTATACTTCCATGCATTGATAATGATAAAACACCAGGACCAATAATTCTATATATATAATGGTGGCAGATATTGATGTGGCATTTAGATTTGGATTGAACAGTATATGTTTTTTGTCATGTCCGTGTTACCATGCAGTGGCGATATGCTTCATTGAATTATATGATTAATGAATCATGAAAAGTAGATATATGTATTGTTTAAAGCAGATCTGTATTCTAGAAATATGCATTAACCCTTTCACCCTTAAGTAACTTTAATAACCTCTACCATAAATTGATCTGGATGAGCCCATTAATAATCACACCTGAAATTAGCCTAATAGTACATGCCATCCCTTTGCTGTTTTTTTTCAGAAAATGCTTGTCAGAAGCTTTTCTTTATATATATATACAGGATCTTACATGAGTTTCCATTCCATATGAGATTTATAAATTTCATATGAAATGAATAACGAGTGTAAGATCCTTTTTATCACACAATCAAGATTTGTGGAATTTATTTGTGTGAAACGACAATTTTCATGCAACCTTGAAATGTAAAAGGCCGCCATTTTGACTCCAGTGTGTAAGTATGTGACGTCATGTACTTGTCCTAGGCCCGACGTCACAATTGAAACTAATAACCAATCACAGGGATGGTAGCTAATAAAGGTCATATATTACATGGGAAAAACTAATATGCATAAAAATATGACATGGGTATATTCACTGGATAACACAGCACATTATGTGATAAAAGATAGCATAGTAATCATCAGGCATGTGAAAATTCTGAAACATCAATCAAAGTATCGGGTATTCACATTTATAGGCCTGCAGCAAAGGCAGATGATCTACCAAGTCAACAAATGCAAATTATTCAAAACAGTCCACAAATTGGAACGCAAAGTATCTGTATTCTAAACTATATACCAGGTATATATATGACAAAAGGGTCTGGCAAAAGATCTGCAAGGATAATCAAAAGATTTGAAAGCCAAGGGTATTGATTAATGAAAATTGCTTATTTTACAATATTTAGCTAAATGATTTTGTTTCCCTATTTCGGCTTGTGCATGATGTGACATAATCTTACTATATATAGCTAATGTAGTATTTGTACTATCAGAATAATAAGAGAAATAAGTAAATCTGACCTGTCAATGTGTATATTTGATACCTGTTTATAAACACAGTATGTCATAAGTATAGCAACATTCCATTAAATTGATTATCTTGTACTGGTCAATCAGACCAGTAGACACTATAAATATTCTCTTGCATATATATATGTCTACATGTACCGAATCTTGTGACCCAAACCATCATACCTTGGATAATTTTTCCTTGAAATAGACCTAGATGGGTTTTTTTTCAAGGACCCTTTAATTTGCACCAACTGGTAATAATATATATACAATATTGATATTAATTTTGCAAATTATGTTTCTGACGTCGACCTGTACATTGGATGTGGTGGGGTCTAAGTTTAAAATCAAGTCTATACATGGAACATTGGTAATTATAAAATGGTGAGCAATGTATTAACTCTTTCACCCCTATGCACCTTAAGTAGACTCTTTACCAAATAATACATTGATATGGATGAGTCCATTATGGTCCACACAGTGGTAAATTGGTTAAAGTACAGAGTAAAACACCTGGCTGAGGTAGGCAAGTAAAAATCATTTTTAAAACTTTAATTTGAAATGAGAATCACATAAACTCCAGTCAGTGCAGTTACACTGGGCAAAGGCTGATCGTGATCTCATCCACTTGGGTCAGACACAACATGTTTCACTGTACAATTGTAATATTAACTCAAAATACAGCTGCCTGATCTGACACCATGAATTTTATTTCTATTTCAGGTTATAGGCTCCTCGTACCACTGTCAAATACTGTATGGATAGTTCAACTTCATAGGTCGTCTTAAAGCGGTTCACAAATTATTATCCGTGGTTATAGGGCCTTTGCAACCGGCCCATATCTTTTTCAACTTCCTGGTGAGCATACAGGACCCACTTTATCTTTAGGTAATGGGATGCATCACAATTTTGAAAAAGATGTTAAGGTCTCACCTGAAAACTCTACAAACAAATGTCTGTTCTTAGCAATATGAGTAATAAATCAAGCATCAAATTTGTTAAAATATGTCATTACTTGCTTGAAAAACTTTTACAAAAGTAACTTTTTGAAGTGCAATGTTCAGAATATGCAACGACAAGACTGGAATTTGAACCCAGGATCTCCAAGCATTAGACTTCAACTCTTAAGTTAAGTAATTCAGATACATTGTACTTTGTCACTGGTGATCGACCCAGTCCTGTTCCCCATAGTTGTCCATCTTTCACCAAAAATTTTGAGCCTAAAGATACAAGACGATGTACCACTTTATGCAGGTATATATACTCAGTTGGGTGTCAAATGGAAAAAGAAAGCTGCATGGCAAGACCAGGATTTGATCAGACGACCCCTAAATTTTTGACAGAAAATCTAACCAATTTTGCAAGCTTGTCGTTGATTGACAAAGTCTGGTACTCTGATTCCTCTACAGAAATGTAACAAGTTGTTTGCTTCCACCGGGGATTGAACCCAGAATCCTAGACATCCTTCTATAAAGCTTAAGGGAACTTCCATCTGGCGCAAAGCTAGAAAATGACCGTATAATCCCATGTACAACTAAGATCTTCCACATGAAATTGTTCTTTATAACACTGCCACTACAACGTACATAAACGTGAATGGTTCCCTACATGGTTTTCAATATTTCCACTAGTTAGCCCTAACTACATGTTTGCATAGCAAATAATTGAAAATGTTCACATAAATTCTGAGCTAGTGGAATTGCATATATACCCTTGTCTGCAGTTCACCCTAAGCTCAACACTATTGTACAATATATTTTGTTTTCAAACCAATACATACATGCATGTAGTTCTAAGTGATAATGTAAGTAAAGTGATTATCACTGGAGTATGTACAGCTGATCAGGTTGGGGAAAACCACCAACTTGCGTATAATACGCAAACTCGCCTATTATACGCCTATTGGAGTATGGATTTGTTGCTAAAAATAACCCAAATCGCTTTAACAGTAACTTTTGCAAGATATTATTAAAAATCGCATTAATTTATGACAAGGTAAATAATATTTTGCTAAAAGATGTTTACTGAAAGAGTTGGCTTCTTAGAAACTTGATGTAACTTTACTGGAAGTATTGCATCTATTTTTGGTATTTTCCTACATGCAAATAAAGTTTATTTTTGCATTTGTATTATGTTTTATGACTGAATAAATGCCACTTGGGCAAACAAATTGAAAAAGTTAAGATTAAAGTGATTTTGGCTCCTTTTAGTAACAAATCCATACCCCTGTTGGCGTATAATAGGCGAGTTTGCGTATTATACGCAAGTTACTGGTTTTCCCCGACCTGCTGATGTATATAGCATTAGTTCCCCTGCCATATGGTCTGTGTATTTTCGTGGTTCATCAGCTTGTTAAACTGGCTGAAGCGAAATTGAAACCAATTTTAATTCTACTCATTATAACATGAGCAAGTCTAATGACTAATAATAACATGTGTGTACTAAAAAGTAACAGTAAACCAGTCTGGAAAATCAAATTTACAACATCACTAAACGAACATATAAATACCTACCAGAAGTAATTTAGTGAAGTGTGAAAATTGTCCAGATGTATTAGTACTTATAGAGGCGAGAACAGTAACATCTCCTTACGTAAATTATAACTTGGCCTACTAAGTACTGACACCGCCTACTAGGCTACTGCCTTACTAGATAGTCGGTGTATATTCCAAATGTCTCGGACGACTAGTAAGTCTACCCACCAGTGAAATGTTACACTGCAAAACGTATACACTCAATGGAAACGCACACAAATTTTAGTCGAACATATGTGGCGAGATAAAAGTGAAACTCGAGACAGTTTCCATCTTAAACGGGGTCAAGCATGTCGAGTTTCTTGAAATTTCGGTGCCAAATACACGAGAATGTTTACGCCTGTGTTGTGAGCGCACTTTACCCAGAACACTCTTGCAAATGAGAAAAGTATGAATACAAAATATTTCTTTGTCCACATTACCTGTTTTTACGTTATTTTTACGTGCCATCATCTATCTTGTGATGTGTTATAATCTACTGGATGACACTGCCGTTGAAACTGCTGCCACTGTCAACCGGAAATGCTGCCTGTGCTGTTTATGTCGGAACTTCACGGAAATAACCGAGTGTTTCCGAATGTCTTATTTACTGGTCCTACAGCATGAAAAGCGGGTATAAACCATTAAACATGCCGAGCCAACGCCTTAGTTTGTATTATGTTCCTGGTTCAAATTCACGATTGAAGAATTTCTAATAGAAATCGTGACATAAGGCAGAGTCAAGTACACATAGGCCCTACTTGGCATACAAAATCATGAAATCAGAGACGTGTATACATATATCTCTGATGAAATGTACATCCTACTGTACTCTCTACAGGCCTACGTTAGTTCAAGTTATTAATCTATGTTGGCGTTAATGAGGTTCATGCACTCATCAAATTATGAAATTAAATTAACAGATAGTGAAGTCTGATGATGTGTAACCTGTCTAATGATATTTATTTAATTGAATTCATCAGTTAATTAATGACTTCGACAGAAAATTTGTATAACTACTTATGATAGATTTTTTTTTATGCATAGAAACTATCTAGTTTTACAAATGTTACATGAAACATAAAAAATGGCGCATTTTTTACAACTATTGAAGTGTTACTATATACACTGCAATCATTAAGTATCGGCACGGACTTAATATATTTTCCACTTCTTTTTTTCGGGGGGGGGGGGGNGGGGGGGGTCCAATAATATGTTTTCCCATTCTTTCGATCGAAACTATGGTCATTTATTTTTTATAAATCAAGAAAAAGGTGCTTCCCTTTGCTCGGCGTTTAAGATTGATTAAATACCCAAAGTTAACAAGTGGTTCGCTTGACCAGGGAATAAGATTAAGTCCGTGGCTTGACAATACTTTCTTAATCATACTGGGATTTGCTTTAATTTTACTTATTTTGGACATATGTTGAATGCTAATTAAATATGAAATAACTTTAAATTTGATCAATTTATAAAGCTTAATTATACTCTGAAATGCCTCTTAGCAGAGACGTCAGGGACGTATACTGTCCCTGGAGACGTATATATTACTGTAATATATACGTCTCTGCTCTTAGAGGATCCCGGAGCTTCTCGCTTACCAGGGCAAGGGAGCTAACTTATATGGATTCTATGACGACTGCATTGCTATTTTCTGTGTGTACGATCAGGGACGTATATATACTGTCCCTGGTACGATATAGGTCTTAGGTATTTTGCTAAAAACAGTTTTCTGTAAAACCCTATATATTTCATCCACAGAAGAAATTTTAGAAAACAAAAGTTCACTATATCGAATAGCTTTCCTTTCCACTCTATAATACATGTGCAGTTTACCACTATTTTATTCGCTTTCGCTGACGAAATTTTTTACAACTTTTACCACACATCCAACTCGATGCGTCTTATCTCGAAAACCTAATTATCTTGTTATGCAAATGTAATCCATTCGTCCAGAATTCCAGTAATATATATTGATGCCTCGATTTATTGATTGACAGGGAGTATCAACACCGGCATACATTTCATCCCCAATGATGGCCAGCCTTTGAATAAGATTATGTTCTCTTAAAGCAGTAAGCTGATTCTTAGACTCAATATTTTTGAATTGATAACAGTTATTCAGATGAGGATGAAATATCAGACGTGGATGAGAAATATGCAGGTGATCAGGTTGATCAGTATATTAAGTTGAAATATTGGATGACAATAGTTATTCAGATGATGATGAAAGACCAGTATCCATTGAAATGTTCAGGCAAGGATTAAATATTCAAATGAGGGTGAAATATTAAAAAAAGGGGTGAACTATTAAAATAAGGATAAATAATTCAGATGGGGACGAAATGTTCAGGTAAGGATCAAATATTCTAATAAGGATGGGTACGATATACCAGTTTCCATTGACATGTTACGGCAAGGACTAAATATTCAAATGAAATATTAAAATAAGGATAAATAATTCAAATGTGAATGATCTTTTCAGACGAGTATGATCTATTCTGATTAGTGTGATATGTTTTGATAAGTATGATATATTCAGAGGAGTATGCACTTGGTTATCGTCTAGTTCATTAAATAAGTAAATGACGGTATAGGTGACACTTGGTTGTCGTCTAGTTCATTAAATAAGTAAATGACGGTATAGGTGACACTTGGTTGTCGTCTAGTTCATTAGACACATGTAAATGACGGTATTGGTGACGCTTGGTTGTCATCTAGTTCATTAGACACAAGTTAATGACGGTATAGGTGACGCTTGGTTGTCGTCTAATTCACTAGACACAAGTAAATGACGGTATAGGTGACGCTTGGTTGTCATCTAGTTCATTAGACACAAGTAAATGACGGTATAGGTGACGCTTGGTTGTCGTCTAGTTCATTAAACAATGAATGACGGGATAGGTGACACTTGGTTGTCGTCTAAATCATTAAACAATTTAACAAGTGGCATATGTGACACTTGGTTGTCGTCTAGTTCATTAAACAAGTAAATGACGGCAAATGTGACACTTGGTTGTCGTCTAGTTCATTAAAATAGTTAATGACGGTACAGACGACGCTTGGTTGTCGTCTAGTACATTAAACAAGTAAATGACGGTACAGACGACGCTTGGTTGTCGTCTAGTTCATTAGACAAGTCTATTTATAACCGGAAAGATTTATTAAAAGTCCATTTATGAACGGCGACAATTATGTAAGTTAGAAGATATATAACGTTTCTGTGGGTTTTTTTTCTGAAAATTACAAAAACTAAAAAATATTTCATACTGAGTTCAATTTAGAGGTTTCTGATTTTTACCAGTACAACAAGACAATGATAGTAAAATGTGTTCTGTCCAACTTGATACATCGCTCACATTTTCATAAACTGGGAAACTGAAGTAAAAGTACATATGACCCATTTCGAAGAAAAGATAAAAAAAAATGGTACAAATCTGCTGAAATGTATGTAAATGATTGAAATATTCTGAGTAATATTTGTTGTCATTGATTTTTCCCTTAAATGATTTTTTTTTTTAAATTTCTGTATACACATCAAAAGATTGTAAACAATAACTCGTTTTTTTAAATTGCCCCAGGAGATATTATAAAGGAAGTGATTTGAGGTCTAAGCTCACTACAGACTTCCTGTCGTATCTTTGCAGCTCTGTGTATGTACTCCCTGTAATAAAATAGACTGCATTTTGTCAACTCAATTTTTTGTCCACAAATCCACAACAGCTGGCGGTAAAATCCGACGAGAGGTTCTTGAAGGGGAGGACTGGGTATTTTTTTTAAGTTTTATTATCGGATATTAGATATAAGCTTCGAAGAAAAAATGTTTATCTGATTATGCATGGGAAGTGTTTGAAAAAAATAGTATTTTCCCTTTATGATTCCATGTTAACAGGATTCAAGATTTCAAGATTTTTTTTATTCACTCCAGACACACATAACTTGTGTAACTTAAGATAAATAATATGTGTACTTTGTTTCCTGGTTAAGCTGTTAATTGAGAAGAATTGTCAGCTTGACTAAAACAATGCACAGTTTTGTTCGGTTTCGTAACAGGAGACACATCAACACTTTGCCATTTGAAGATGGCACATGCAGGATCAAGAAACCATGAAGATTCACTTTCCAGTGAGTTTTAAAAACTTACTACTGAATTGCATTTTACTGCTGATAGAAACGGAATGAATGTAAAATGAAAAATTACAAAATGTAAAATTGTATTAATTCTGCGCTAAAATAAATTTATATAAGCAGCATTTAAACTTATGTCATGGGTCCAGCAAAGATTTCAAGATTTTTTCACTTTTTTGTTAGGTTTCGTTTCAAAGGAATGAAAACACAATGCAATTCTAAGATGTCACATACATGTTTGTAATATCTCTTGGGCAATGTTCAAAGAACGTTTTACAGTATCTTGATGGTGATGATGACGATGAGGAGCAGACATTACAGTTGTCATTGGCAGCAACACATGCTCAATATACAAAGTGTAGTCATGATGCAGACAACATACAGTCTGGTTTATCACAGAGTGTACATACACAGAGCTTTATTCCGTCTTTGCGTATTGCAGAGTTATCTTCTCTTGGGAGCAGGTATTGATTGTTACGTCACTTGTTTGTGAGAGTAACGTCATCAATTTTTGAGAAAACGACGTAAATTTCTTACACAAACCAATGACGTAACAATCAATACCTGCTCCCAAGAGAAGATAACTCTGCAATACGCAAAGACGGAATAACAATATCACGTGTTGAACTATCTCGATAGGACATTTGCAGTTAAAATGGATGACATAGATTAGCAGACAAACAGTGCATAAAGTAATTCCATTTTTTCGTATTGCAGAGTTGTCTGCTCTTGACAGCAGGTACTGATTGTTACGTCAATTGTTGGTGAGAGTAACGTCATAAATTTTTGAGAAAACTACGTAATTTTCTCGCACAAACCAATGACATAACAATCAATACCTGTTCCCAAGAGAAGATAACTCTGCAATACGAAAAGACGGAATAACGTTCGAATCATGCTTTGTTTTCCTACAAAGCTCTACCATTCATAGTCTGTAATAGCCATATCAACATGATGATTCAATGCTTATATTTTCCATTTTGGGAGTGTTTTTTAATATCATTGAAATTAAAACTTGCAGAATAAAATCGTGCACATAATTTAACAGCCATCTTCCAAGGATGGTCAGGGGTTTACAACGCTACACATATGACGTCACAATAATGATGACGTCAATACGTGGCATTTATTATTCATATGAAAGCCATCCGAACTTATATAGCGGAAGTGCCATACAGTGGTGAATATAAGTGGTGAATATAAGTTAATGAAGATAACCACAATTTTATATTTTGTGAATTAAAATTGAATACTTTGCTACTACATCAATAAATGGCAAGCAGATGTTTTCTCTATTCCTTAACACTGGTTATCTGTTAAAAAAAACCTGGTTATACTGTCTCCCGTGTAGAACCTCTGACATATAACAACAAATCAAACAAAATGGGTAAAAACTCCCTTTCGCTTTTTACTATTTGAACAGAACTTATAATCCACTATGTATACTGTAAGGGAAAAACGAGCTATTTGCTAAATGCCTTTATATATACATGTGTTACGCGCTGGGTCATAATCAATGTTTGTTGATGGTAATGATGACGATGAAGAGAAGGAATAACAGTTGGCAATGGCAGCAACACAGGATCAATATACGAAATGCAAACTATATTGACGCCGACATAGTAATAGTAGTCAGTATATGGGTTAGCTTGACGTCGACATAATACTCAGTATAGGGGTTAGCTTGACGTCGACATAATACTCAGTATAGGGGTTAGCTTGACGTCGACATGATACTCAGTATATGGGTAAGCTTGACGTCGACATAATACTCAGTATATGGGTTAGCTTGACGTCGACATGATACTCAGTATATTTGTTAGCTTGACGTCGACATGATAGCAGTAGTCAGTATATTTGTTAGCTTGACGTCGATATGGTGCTAGTAATCTGTATATTGGTTAGCTTGACGTCGACGTGAAATTAGTAGTCAGTATATTGGTTAGCTTGAAGTCGATATGATGCTAGTAGTCAGTATATGGGTAAGCTTGACGTCGACATGATACTCAGTATATGGGTTAGCTTGACGTCGACATGATACTCAGTATAGGGGTTAGCTTGACGTCGACATGATACTAGTAGTCAGTATATTTGTAAGATTGACGTCGACATGATAGCAGTAGTCAGTATATGTGTTAGCTTGACGTCGACATGATACAAGTAGTCAGTATATTTGTAAGCTTGACGTCGACATGATACTAGTAGTCAGTATATTTGTTAGCTTGCCGTCGACATGATACTAGTAGTCAGTATATTTGTAAGATTGACGTCGACATGATAGCAGTAGTCAGTATATGTGTTAGCTTGACGTCGACATGATACTAGTAGTCAGGATATTTGTTAGCTTGGCGTCGATATGATGCTAGTAATCTGTTTATTGGTTAACTTGACGTCGACGTGAAATTAGTAGTCAGTATATGGGTTAGCTTGAAGTCGATATGATGCTAGTAGTCAGTATATGGGTTAGCTTGACGTCGACATGATACTCAGTATAGGGGTTAGCTTGACGTCGACATGCTACTCAGTATAGGGGTTAGCTTGACGTCGACATGCTACTCAGTATAGGGGTTAGCTTGACGTCGACATAATACTCAGTATAGGGGTTCGCTTGACGTCGACATAATACTCAGTATAGGGGTTAGCTTGACGTCGACATAATACTCAGTATAGGGGTTAGCTTGACGTCGACATAATACTCAGTATAGGGGTTCGCTTGACGTCGACATAATACTCAGTATAGGGGTTAGCTTGACGTCGACATGATACTCAGTATATTTGTTAGCTTGACGTCGACATGATCCTAGTAGTCAGTATATTTGTAAGCTTGACGTCGACATGATAGCAGTAGTCAGTATATGTGTTAGCTTGACGTCGACATGATACAAGTAGTCAGTATATTTGTAAGCTTGACGTCGACATGATACTAGTAGTCAGTATATTTGTTAGCTTGGCGTCGATATGATGCTAGTAATCTGTTTATTGGTTAGCTTGACGTCGACGTGAAATTAGTAGTCAGTATATTGGTGAGCTTGAAGTCGATATGATGCTAGAGTTTGTATATTGGTTAGCTTTACGTCGATATGATATCAATAATCAGTTTATTGGCTAGCTTGACGCCGACATGATAATAATAGTCAGTGTATTGGTTAGCTTGACGTCGACATGATACTGGTAGTTAGTTTATTGGTAAGCTTGACGCCGATATCATACTAATAGTCAGTGTATTGGTTAGCTTGACGCCGACATGATATTAATAGTCAGTGTATTGGTTAGCTTGACGTTGACACGATACTGGTAGTTAGTTTATTGGTTAGCCTGACGTCGAAATGATACGATATTTGTAGCTTATATTCTTGCTAGTTTTCAAGCATCCTGAGGATGGTTTTGAAGAATTCAGGTTTGAGTTCATAAATTGAGTTTGACTTGAAATATGGAACGAGATTGTAATTGTCGTGAGGAGAGATGTTGAACGTTGAGATCACCTGTTTTGTGTGTTAGTTTGTAATGAGAATAATGACACATTTTTTACAGTCAATCAGGAAGTTCAACTTTTGTGAATCATCAAGGAAACTTCTCATAAAATGTAAAATTTGCGATCCAGCGCAAAATCAATTCGAAAATATTGTTTATGGATTCTGACAGATGTTTCCTGTCAAAGTCAAATACAGCAGACAATGCTGACGATCCAGGAAAGTCGGGTAAACTTGAAAAGTGTTTTTCGCGTTAAATTAAATTCCAATATGGTTTTCTTAACATGAAAATGTGGAAGATTAAAAAATAATCTGTTTTTTTTTTCGTAAACAAATAAATATTTATTTAAATAAATGTCACACTAAACACAAGGTCGAGAAAAAAAATGAAGGTAGAATATTTGAGGAACGTAGTTTAGCAAACTATTTCGCGTGTCAATAGTTTCATGAAAATTTAATTTTATGGCTTGTGCCTAAAAAACTATATGTAGTTGCGCGCAATGCAATGAACGAAGCGGTAGTGCTATCTTAAGGAAGACGGCTACTAGACATTTCTCATTGTGAGGCAGACCTACCACGGACACTGAGAGAATTAAAATCAGGGAACATCTCAAAATTATTTTTCATTTCATCTGTATTAAGGATTCCTGCCCCGTGCTTGCGACAAAACACTAGAGAACGGTCTTTTGGTGCTCCTTACCTATACAGTAACATCCCCTGATAAACCTATCTTGCTTGATCTCACCTTACTTGTGTTTTTTTTTGTGTTTTTTTGTTTAATTGTGGTTTATAGTGAAAACAAAGACTCTGTGCATGCTACAGTTGATAGCAGTAGTATAGAAATCCGAAAATTCACTCTCCTGAAATGACCCCTAGAACAGTCTTCTAAGAATAGCATAAAATGATTTAATCTACAAATGCACATGTATATGTGATCCCTGTCACTCTGGTAAAATACAAATTTTTAACTCAATAGGCGTCAGAAAAATACAACAGACTTCCCGGATGAGATCCTTAACGGAGATATTGAAATAGCAATTACCACGGTTACATACCTGCCGCATTGAGCCACGAAAAAGGCTATAACGACTGTGGTTACCGGTTACATAATTTTTAATCTGTGTCTCAATATGATGATCATGTTACCTGTTTGCTTACCTGTAGTTAACGTAAATGTGCGTCTACACGATCTGACATACCCTATACAATACGTTACATATCAAATCATTTTTGAAATGAGCCCCTGTATTTGCTTGTCTAGGTCTCTGTCTCCACCTCGGTGCTAGGTCTACCCCAAAACGAGTAAGGTCTGATAAGACCGAGAATGAAGTGTAGGTTCAGTACAGTGCATTACTTTATTGTCGATAAGGAATCGATGCTCTTGGGGAATACAACTTCATATAGCTAAGACTGATATGATAAGGAAGTGTAACAATAAGGTACCATACCAAAAGTTTCAAGGAAGTGATGTCCAATTTTAAATAATCTTCCACAGCTCTAAGAACCAATGTAATAGCCTGTCATTTATCCTCACCAATTTGACGTTTAAAGTTATGGCTTCTGTTCTATCGGCGTGGTTTTGTTTCTACTTGGTGGTAAACGTCGAATTGCATAAACGTATACAGTTTTAAATTTATTATCAATGTTCCCAAATCCAATATGGTCGCTTTGGCTTCTGTATGATGTTAACCAAGCGGGGCTGTGTTCTATTGCGTCTAAATACTTCAGTGCTTTGTACATATACACACAGGGACCTGATAATTTGTTACAGCTATATTTGGATCTAAACGGTAAAAATGCCACCCCCAGTTTTCGTGGCGTTGAAATATTTTGGACAGTTCGATTCGATTTGCAAATGCAAAATTGCACTTAGGTAACATCCTCTGACCATCGAAAGTTTCAATAATTAATGTTGGACAGGTCATGGGGTTGGGGTTAGGGTGGGTGTGGAGGTTGGGGATGGGGAGGTTTTTTTTAAGGTACAGCAATCCTGTTATACCAACTGCCGAATCCGACAAAGCCGGTTATGAGCGCGCGTCGCGAATGGCTGGGGGTTCGAGTCAAACTGACGTACTGGATATATCATTGACTTTATTGTTTAGAAAGAATTCAGAGTAACAGCACGATAGCATAGACTATACACACTGTTCTACCTCTCATATTGGTCGACTATTATCGAGAATCTAAATATTTATGAAGAGTTTATCGGTGGGCAACGTTTACATCCCGATATCTCTAGAGTGACACTAGTGACTTGTTGTAACCTATTTTCTCACTCACCGCTCGACTCGGTTAATGATTGTTAAATGAACCTGTAATGTAGACTGTCTTGTGTACAATGATGCACATAAATTTTACACTTACAGCCACCCCCACCCCACCCCCATTTTTTTTACCCCAAACAACAAACAACCACAAAGAAAACATAACAAGAAACAACAAAATCCCTTCAGTTTACATATGTAGGTCCAAATATTGTGACAAATTCTCAGGTCTCTCTCGGGTGTACGCAGTAGGTGTTGTGCAATACGACCGATGTGCTGCCCCTACTTTCTGACTGGAACAAACATGTGTGAAAGATAAGTCTGATACTATATATATATATTTCTGTTACCTGGTGTATGTCGGTTGTATGTCGCTACCTTCACGTCAACTTCAGATCCGAAATCTCCCCGCCAACAAAAAAACCAAACAGTCTTTACTGCAGCCGAAAGAGATTGTTTTAGTCCAAGGTTGTTGTTTTTTGTAATCAATAAACTAAAATAGTACCATTCCCGTCACCTAATATGTCGGGTATGGTATGTGTAGACCATACAGCTGTTTATAGGAGACCTTGACCCAGCAGATCAGCGCTCGTAATTGTGTATCAAGAGTGTAAAGTTCATACTGGTGTGCACTATTCAGAATACAATCAGATTGTACAATGCAGTACACATGTATCTTTCATGTTATGACACAATGGACATTTAACTATAGATAAAAGTTGATAAATATTTGTTTGATATGAATAGATATCGTTTGAAAACTGGTTTACTGCACTGCTGTTTTTTCTTTCGTTTTATTTCTTCGTTATAGGTTTTCGAAAAAAAACACTGGTGGCTTAGCGATTGGGTATATACTTCAGTATATTGAAAATACTTCTTTATAAAAAAAAACTAGAGACTCCAATATTAATAGAAAGTGAAAAACTTGAACAACAAGCTACGTGTACTTCATTTTGCGACACAATTACCTTTTAATGACCTATCAGCCCTTAGTCCGAATGATTCTGACGTTTTATCGACTTTTTTCATAAAAGTCGATAAGACGTCAGAATAATTCGGACTAATCAGCCCTGTGATTGGTTGTAAGTTTCAATTGTGACATCACGCCTAGGACAAGTACATGACGTCACAAACTTACGCACTGGAGTCAATATGGCGGCCTTTTACATTTCAAGGTAACATGAAAATTGTCGTTCTACACGAATATTATAAATGCCACAATCTTGATTGTGTGATAAAAAGGATCTTAAACTTGTTTTCAAAGTTTTTATATTCAATAAATAAACATTTTCCATGAACAAGAAGTTTTAAAGAACTTCATTGTCTTATTCTGGCGTATGACACCCGGGTATATCTCATGCAGAGTGCCCCTCTCATTTTGATGAAATGTATTACATATTGTATTTTAATTATTACTATGATGCCAGGGAGCACAATGGAAAAGCATCCCTGTTTAGTATTCAAGAACGGAGTTGTCTTTTAAAAGGCAATATATTAAATAACTATCTTTAGTTTATAAGTATTTGCTATAGTAAATGGAGCAGTAATTCCGAATGAAAATAAATTCGAAAACACTTCTTCGTTGAAGGTACTGTATAACATAGAGCGCCGGGACGTTATACCTTAACATAGTATCCAGGTGAAGCTGATCTGTTGCTGTGTATTCGTATAAACCAGGTTTCACTTTGTATTCGATTGTGTCAGGATTCAGGATTAAAAGGTTTTACAACGTATCGGGATAAACTAGACGTTTTACTATATATAGTTTGCCCACAAGATAAACCCAATTTTCCAGTGTATCCAGATAAATCGGGTTTTTACAATGTATCCAGATAAATCGGATGTATCCAGATAAATCGGGTTTTTACAATGTATCCAGATAATCTCGGGTTTGTTATTTATTCAGATAAAACAGTTTAAACAATATATCCGGATAATCCAGGTTTAATTCGTGTATCGATATAAACCAGGTTCAACAAAGTATTCAGACAATCAAAGTTTAACAATGTTACCAGATAAACCAGGTTTAACAATGTTTCCCGATAAGCCAGGTTTTTACAATTAATCCTGATGAACCAGGTTATTTACAATAAATCCTGATACACCAGGTTTTTCATATCTTGTTTAAGCACTATGGATACCCAGGCTAACAATAAAGAATCCAATACGCCCATCTGTTACCTGCGCCCAGTATTGACAAGGTGGACAATCGAAATAATGTATGAATTGCTAAACATGGTCAGGCGATGAGCGATTTCTTAAGTTGACAGGCCTGTATACATGAAACTCATCGACTAAAAAAACGAGACAAGTTTTTAATATGTCAGCATAAATATATTTACGATAAAAATTGAACATTTCGGCAACAAACATGTTCTTTCTATCCATATAACTAAATTGGTTTAAAGACTGTTTATATTTCGAGATTCGTGATACATAACATGTAAAATTAAACAAGAAAAGTACCATCTCTGAGCTTCTGTTAGTTTTATCCTTCATAAATTTATCCCTGGTGAACCTATACTTGGAAGTTACGTATCGGGGAAGCTAAGTTAAACATTCTGACTGAACAAAACCTAGACGTCCGGGTACAGACAGTTAAAAGCGCAGTGCCTTACATGAACTGGAAGTCGGGAAAATTTAAATCAGTCCAGGTTTCTTTTCATTGAAACTATTTCACTAATATTTCGACCGTCCAATCTCTTGAAGAGATTATAGGGACTAGATTTTAAAAAAAAAATCCGTCTGAGACCTCCTTTTCATTCCTTTCTAGTTTTGTTTCTCAACATCCGGGTTATTTCATCGATGAAATGTCTATCATTTGTGGAGAGGCATTCACTTTGGATGTTTCCCTCCAAAATCTGAGTTCCGACCAAAACGTTGCTGAGACGGGCAGATGCCACTACACCTAAACAAGCGAATCATTTAACCAGTCCGGACAGGTGAGACTATTTGGTCAAATGTCGACCACCTTCAAACCTTCACGTGTGTGGGATACTATCATGGGTACCTTCGGCATGGTATTTCAGTGAGGTAGCTCTAAAGAAACTCAACTCAACTCTAAAGTCGGCATCAAATCCGCGCTATCACAATAACGCAGATACACCAACATACCGCATCCATCACATATACTTTGAACACAAATGCAAGCATACACTGAGTACACACATAGAGACATGTCCTTAAATGACCCCAACTCAACAGGACGTTAACGCTAAATCCAATAAAACCAAAATCAAGCGAAGGGAAGTAACTCTCATCAATAGGGTATCTTTACGATACAAACAGTTTGTCTGTGATTCCTTCTTTCTACTATCTCCCTTCAAATATTTTTGAAAAGTTGACGTAAGTTTAGACCTTTAGATCTAAACATTAACAATTCACTGCACATTTACGCCAGGTTTCATATGGGAGCTCTTTTGACAGGGAGATCAGTTTAACAGTCCGATAGCATACACCCTTAATGTTAACGACGTGCGACATCTCACATGAAAACTGTATATAAGATATCCTACATGAAACAGCTGGGTCAGTTCCTCAGCCTGATTTAACACCGACTGACTAACAAGTACAGAAACAAATATCTGCTTACCTATGGTTATTTTATCACAGACAGTATAAGACAAGGCAATCCTAGGTGATATTGACTTACCTGTTGTCATTTCTCTTAATGGCTGTGTGGCTGGCTGGCTGGCTAGATATGTGGTTAATGAGGGTGTGTGTAGTTTCACTTTCGGTATGAACTTCTGCGAATATTCCGTACAGGTAATTTTCAAAAAACAAGTTTTAAAGTTCGTACACACTGGTGCAATGAATGCGGCGCAGTAGCATGTATATAGGTAAAGTACCTACGTATATTTGATTTGTCACAAAACAAATAATGAGTTGTAAATATAACCTAGTTTTAAACGCTAAGTAAGAATCCTATCACATTACATTACATTACATACACACTGGGTGATAATATAGATTTATAAGATCGACGGGTTTAAAGGTAGTTCACAACGAAACGATAAAGTCTTTCTAAAGTCACTATTACACCCTTGTCCCTCAAAATCAAGTACAAAGATGTCCATAACGTATTGTTCCCCTGGTTCCTTCATTTGGTACACATATCTAGGAATTTGACTTTTCGGTGTGCAATGTATGTATAACAAAATATTTAAAAGTCTATACTCACAATAAGGGTAAAATCAACTCGAATCTTTGAATTTCTTCGCAAAATATATCCTAAAATAAAGTTACACAATATTTCTGACAGTCCGGTGAGTTAGAGATTTGTCTGTCGATAAGTGTATAGACCGCTGTTATAGATATATATGTATGTATGCGTGTGTGTATATATACTGTACATGTACACAGCTGTGAGTACCGACTACCGTAGTCATTCTTCATTAGGGGATCGTCCTCGAAATCGATGTTTTTTCCTTGTTTTTTTGTTTTTTTTGGTCATGATTGATTTTGTATCAAGTTGCTGAGCTTACTGCTAAGGTCTGATTCAGACAGATTCACTGATTACAGTTTGATTGTATACTTTCCAAACGTCAGTGAGCTGCCTTTTGTCCGTCGTTCTGCACTCGTATCACCCCAGAAATTAATATCAAATAATAACATTTTTTTTTATATATATCGAATAAATATGTCGGTCACCCTGTGATAAATGTTACGCGTTCGGAACACCTCGCCTATGCTACATGGCTTTGAAGAAAATGCAGGAAAGGGTATTCCGAATGAAATGTTACGTTAAGCTGCAGCAAACGGGTTTCGGGAATTAAATATATGTAGTTAGATTGTATTACAATAGTTTTTTTTTTTTATATTGGCACATACATTCCAAGTTTTGTCAATAGAAGAAGGAGACAAAAGAAAGGGGGAGGGGGATGCAGAGGAGAAGTAGAGGAAGAAAAAAAAGAGATCAAAAAGCAGGTGTAAGAAGGAGGGAAAGAAAGAAGAAAAGGGAAAAAAAGGAGGAGAATGTTTAATTCATTACTCGTATCGATTTTCCTAAACTTCAACGGATTTCGTGTATATTTGTTTATAATTGTTGTATAATTGTTTGATGTTTATGTCTCTAATATAATCTATACCCATTCGTCTTTTTGAAATTTTAATATTTTTTTATTACGACATCTTGTTGCTAAAAAATCGGTGTGACCGAGTTTGAAAGGAAAATGTATGTCCATACTGTCTCCTTGTATCCATACACACTTCTAATACGTGGGAGTTTTTTTATCAGGTTAATCACCAGGTGGCCGGTGTAACAAAATAGTCACATCATTAAATTACTGCTGTCGCCATTTATGTAGTTAATTGCATTAAACACCGTTATTTAAGGGGTTCAAAGGTCAGCGATCGTTGTTCTGTGGTTGTCATCGTCGTCGTCACCGTCGCTTTTGGTTCAAGTTTCAAGTTTTATTTTTACACTCACGCCACACGTATACGTGCGTAACAAGAGGTCAAACATTGAATAGTATACATTGATGGACATAGTACACACATAATATGACACATAATACAATATATATAATAACAATTCATTTCAATAAATTGCTATGTTGGGTGTTGGATGGTTTGATATTTGTAATAAGATATTATTTCAGATGTAAATTACAACATTTATGACGATTTCTACGGTAATAACTTCGCGATAACACAGAATGCTGACGTACGTTTTTATTATCTTAATAAATTGTTACGCTATCGCCTTGATAATATCAAAATATTTAAATTGAAACATCACTGCAATTAATGTACATGTACAGCTTTAGGAGACTAATGGGTCCCGAGTCATTCACCTAAACCTAGCACTACTCCGGGGATAGAAGTCAAGTCGAAGAAAGTTCCGAATGGCTGGTTAGCATTACACTAAGATAACTTGTCTGAAATAATTGCTTTTTATTTAATTTAAATTTAATCTAATTGAATCAAATTCTTCGAAATTTCAGGTCTTAATTAGGACCCAATTGACAGACATTTGAAAGCGTATTCTTGGGAGTTGATATGAATTCCTATTAAAACTGCAGGATGGTTAGGAAACTATATATTTAACAAAACATATCTGGCAATCCATTCAATTCACCATGGTAATGAGCAACTTCATTCATGAAATTAAAAAAGCGCCATTCTCATTAATTTAGCAATATAACTAACACATTCTAATATTTGTGCGGTCCTTAGGAAGTAGAAATAGCTTTGCTTGATTCCAACGTCTATACGTATTTAGAACTATAATTAAAAATTATAATTTATGATATAAATTTCTAACAAAAGGTGATTTTAAAGCTGACAATACTTTTTTTTACAAACGAATTCCGATTACCGCATACCGCGGTTGCTGAATTTTATGAATAACAGCTCTGTTTACAAAATGATATATTGGACAACGTGTCAAAATGCTGGGTAGCAACCACTCAATTTACCACAAAAACGGCAAGGTATTTTATCAAAACGGGCATTTTTATTTCAATCTTTAAAAATAAGAAAGTAAGAAAAATATCATTTTTGATATATAAACTTGAGCACTAAACACGAAATTGAGTATGATAAGGTTTTCCCAAAAAAATATGTCTGATCTTTTTGCTCTCATCATAGAAATGGTGAATGTACACATACGTGTTGTATACACATTCTCAATGGAAGAGATATCGTTGAAGCAAATTTTAAGACACATTACTTACATCTAAATCCTCACATTTGTGTGTGTGGCGATATCATTATAGACTCCATACATATCAGCCGGGTCTTTTCTGTCAACTTGCATTTGTTAAGAACAGTGGCGCGAGAAACTCAATTTTAATAAAATGAAGAACTGTGGAGTTATGTTTACATGGCATGGACCGTGAAATGTTTTGTATAATTTGTGTAGAGTATACACTGTTTTTGAAATTGTGTTGGAGATTTTGTTTATCTATTCTTCTTATTTCCATTTTTCTCTGGTCAGGACGCATACATTTTCAATGCAAGCTTTTTTCATTTGTCAACTGTGCATTACAGGACCGTATACTGTGTAACCTATTATTATATATACATTGTATACCGGATGTAGCCCACATGTGACCTTGTCCTGTTAACACAGATACCTTGACCTTTCACCTCTGGTTACGATAAGAAGTTGTAGCTATAACCTCGTGACCACGGGCCTATGTTGCATGATAACATTTTTAATTCTTTTCCTTAGTCACCTATCTGACAGTAGCTTTTTCTTTCGGAATGCCTTTGGAGGGTCCGGAACTGTGGCTAAATTGTTAGTTAATGTTATTGATAAGACAATTGTGAAATAAAAAAAGCACAACCTAAAACTTAAGGAACTCTTCTGAGGTTTTAATCGCGTTAAAATCTCGACTTGAACTTCGGATTTTTTTTATTTTTATTTTTTATTTTTTTTAATTTAAGTTATCATGATCAATTTTCAAAGCAAAATGAAAAAATTGTCAAAAAAGTACATTCCTATTATTTGCTGAGTTTTTTTACAAGAATTTATAAAAATGACCAATTCGGCGGCCATTTTGAAAATGATCTTTTCTTGGTCTTCACGAAATGCTAAAATTTCACCTTTTTGGCACTAGATAAATCACTTAAATTGTTAAAGTGTCGCCATTTTCAATTCTTGCAATTATTTTTTGCTGTCCAAGTCTAAAATGTTCAATGTAATGAAAAAGCATGCAACAAAATGGGAAAATATACATAATTGATACATGTATATTTTTTTTAAATGTTTATTGTAACTGAAGCATTTTTTTTATATTTAACCCCACAAGAGATGAAAAGTAACTTAGAAGATACTATGGTTACAGAAAGAAGCACACGGACCTCCAATTTTTGTTGCCGTTTTAGGAAGTGATACATGCTTTCTTTTGATCCATTGAATTTTTTTTTTACACAAAGCGTTTTTGCAAAAAATCGTGGAAAAGATTTGTTTTTTCATTTAAAAATAAGGTGTAGATGTAGAGGTTACTTCAATCGCTTTTTCTCGAGATAAATGAATAAGTCGAAGACATTTTACTTCCATAGCTCAGGAGAAAATATTATATTTATCAATTGTGCAAAGATTCCTGTTCTTTTTTTCTGATGACACACTTGAAAGATATGGTATAATTTGTTCTGAATGCGGTCAAAACAAAAAAAAATAATCACCAAAAATCGCAAATGTTTTGTTGGTATATTTGACCGATCATAGGACAAAAACGAGCACACATATATGTAATTGTTTTATTTTATTTGTATTTCTGCTACGTCATTAACACCTTATAAGATAAAAGTAAAATACGTCACTGTTTTGAACTTTTCAGGGGGGTACATCATTAATTGATAGCTATTCGGTTTTGGTGTACACAGAGACGTATACCGCCAGTAGTGTATACGTTTCTTGCATATATCATCTGATTCTACTCACTACCTAAGAATGATTTCTAGTCCAGGAAACTGACCCAGTCATACAGTAGGATTGTCCAAGGATTCCCCTATATCTATATACTCATCTGTACCTTCCATGTATACCCTTCTGCACTGCCTTTACCAACGTACTACATCGATGCCCTCCTACACTACATGTACTCTACTATGCCACATAGATCTTCATTTATGTCATCAATATTTATGCAGTACAATTTAGTGAACGCAGGACGTTAAAGGGGAGATAACCTGTACATGTAAGTAATTTTTATTCCGGTACGTAGCCTATGAGTTGGGTTTGGTTTGTTTGTGTTTAAGGATCCCCGTCCCTCCGCCTAAACACGAGTTGAGGCATTGGGATTTGTTTCTACGGCATCGCTATTGCATAAGCAAATTATTTCTGAACAATAACCCATACCTTGCGGGAGTTTCTTCAGATTTGTTTTCGAAATTATGAAATTTCATTTTTTTTATTCTTTTTTTTTTTTTGCAATTGAACAAAATGAAACAAACTATATATTATTCGATGCAACAAGTGTTTATTACAAATATAACACATACAAAATAATAACTATGACAACATTGATGAGCAAAACACAAAAAAAACCTTAGTAATTTTCTAACAATAATACAAAAACAAACAAAAATGCTAATTACATGAATCAATAAAAATCCGACTGCCAATGCAACACGTTAAAGACAACGAAAAGAAAATATAGGTGACAAAAAATAAATATCTTGCGGACTTACTTTTGTACAAAAAAAAAAAAAAAATGTTACCAAAAATTTAAACCAATAATAATGATAAATCTCAAAAAGTCATATATACAATTTACAACATACAATATAGCACTTTTTATATACAAATATAATACAGTAACCAATAAAATTACTTCAAATGTAATGACCAATATAACACAAATTTCTAAATAGTGTTTTAAACATACAATATGTTGTGATATAAAAAAAATCACACTATACAACAATAATAAACGAAATCTATTCAAGGGAAGATAACTACATTGTCGAAACGGAAATCAGGGGCAGGTGACTCTAACACTGAAAAAACGACACTGGAAATCTTTAGTGTTTTGCTCTGGCTAGGACGGGGATCCTTAAGGTTTTGGTAGGGTGGAAGGAAGTCGGAGTTCCCGGAGAAAAACCACCGACCTACAGCCAGTTCCTGGTGACTTCCCCATGTAGGTCTCGTACCCGCGACCCAGTTGTGGAGGGATAGTGGTAGCAGAATGTCACACGCCTTAACCACTTGGCCACCGCGGCCCCGATAGCCTTTGGTAGTTAGCTGGTACCAATAGGCTACGTACCAGAATAAAATCATAATTCTGGATACGTACTCTTATCCGCATATCCGTTTTTTATTTTATTTTTATTTTGTTATATTTCAAACTTAGAATCATCGTGTATCGTCAGTACACAGCACAATACAGTTTATTGTACCACCGAAGCAGAAAACAGGACAAACAAAACAAATCTCCAATTTGAAATACAGCTTTCACTGTGAAAGCAAAACTGACGATTTTACACCGATTATATAGTACAGTGTGTACCTATATATTCATATCCATGTCCTCTGAAGATTAAGAGAAGCGATATCCGACATCAAAGACAGTCAGTTTTACCGTTACACGACCGCGAGATTATTTTAATATAAACCAAATAATAATATACAACATTTGATATAGCGCCCTATCTAGCTAACATAAGCCACTTTAAAGAGCTTAACAGTACATAGATATACAATTAATACAAGTAGGATATACATGTTTTGAGAAATTCGCAGGGGATGCCTTATCAGTCGCTAACTACTAGTCCTATGCCACCTGGCTAATATCTCCCTATGTGTGTATGCCTTCGTGTGTGCTGGATATGTATTGTGTTCTGTTTGTAGTGGGATCGTGCTTCCATCCGCATCTTTTTTAGTGCCACCTCACTTGAATGCTACATCACATATACCGCAACATCCATCCCAGACCATTTTATACCCCACCTGGGTTGTTGGAGTTGTGTGGGCAGGAGAAAAACACTTTCTCTGATATTCCATGCGACGACTTCTGATTCGACTAAGTCTTCTTGCCTCATCTCAGCCTCGATATCCAGGGGTTACGCTCACTTTCGCTCTTTACACCCCTAGAAGGTGTCATAGCAAAATTGAAGGCACAAAGATATCTAGCTGTTTCATTGGTCTCAGCTAAAAATAACTGACGAATCGCTAAGCTGATACATGTCATTTGAAGATTACAATGTTTACCGTTAAATGACGGCAATATTCGTTTGATGTACATCAAAGGGTCCACTAAATCTTCTTGCCTCATCTAAAACGTGGCGCAAACTGAGCCTTCAATTCTGCTATGACATATCACAGGGGAAGCAGATAATACGTAAGTGTAGCCCAAGGGTATTGATGATTGTTATCTACTAATGAGAAATTCGCCCTAAATATGAAGGGTGTAAAAGTGGAAGTTAAACTGAACATAGATCAAAGAAGAAACAAGCAATTTCATTTTTCAACGGGTAGACAAGATCTACCCGGAAACCCCACTTTTTTGTCCCATACAAGATACAAGTCACCATACAAAATCATAAATTAATATACAATAAAGCACTGTTTTCCTTTTTTCATCTATTGTAACGCTCCGAAAGCTTACCAGAACACGACAGGAATTAGTTTTTAGAAAATACTCACAAGTAAGTGGATATAAGCAGGGAGCTCAGTCGGTCTGAGTTACAGCATCACAATGCGAGGTCAAGGGTTCGATTTTTGAATGTTTGTGATTATATGTTTTTATCTTATTCCATTAAAGTCCCGTAAGGTATACTTCTCTTTTTCAGAAATTGTTTATTATATCTATAGTCATACTGGGAAATTAACTTCGGTTGCATACTTTCAGTTCTTGGCAGTGGTACCGTGCTCTTTAACCGAGACGGGCATGTCCATGATGTCATGTTTTGAAAATGTACAGACACTAAGAACACACAACTATGGAAACCGATGACATTATTCTCATTATTATCGAAAGTTTACTGAGACGGAATGCATGTTTTTGCCGTTCAGTATGAATATGGATCAAAGCCTGAACAATGCAGTTCTTATGGGAACACGAACACTAGTTCACGAACCACGCAGTGGTTACCCTGGTAGAAAAGTTTGAAACTTGAACATTTTCGCCAACAACCCACAAAGACGAAATAAGACTCCCTTCAGTAGTTACCATGACAAAATTCCAATATGGCGCATCAGGAAAGACCCTGTCTTTTGATCCAGATTTCACCACGTGTCCGACGTTTCTAACAAATTGTGCTACGACCTCCTCCCGATAAAACTCGATGTTGTTTGGAGTGAAAGCGATAATTGTACCGTTAGAAAATGTTACAACTAATCTTAACATGCTACCCAATTTTAACCACCTGGTCAGCTCAGATTTTGAACCTGTGAAAATGTTCCCTGAAGGCGAAATCGTTAAAAGCTTTCTCCAAGGACGCGTATCAGTATACCAATGGGCACTGAACATGGAATTATAACTATTTATCTTGGTGTATGATCCAGGGTACATTTTTACAGTATTTACAAACCCCGTCGATGAAATCATCTGCCAAATCAAAGAAGCATTTGTTTCAAAATGACCCGGATCTGAAACGGATATAAAATCGAGAAATTGTGCGGTCACGTGTCCGTCTGACTCCATAAAGAGGCTGTCCGGTTCCCCTGCAACACTGTCGTTAAGAACCAATCGGACTCGTTTCCCAGCGAGAACACTAGCACGTAATCTGTTGAGGGATCCGATGAGAGCATTGCCCTGACTGTCACCAGAATACACGGTCGACCAGCACATATCTGCGGTCCAATTTGCAGATTTAGTAAGGGTAAAATTCTTTCTTAACATATGTAATCCTTTATAGTATTGCAATCTGTCTTCCGTGCCGTCAGAACTGGACATTCTGTAAAACCAGTACAACTTTTTCGTCGGAAACGTGCGAGACCATTCGTTCTCGAATACCAGCTGTTTCGAGTTTCCATGTCGTCGTAGCCTCTGGGCACCGACCGAATCTTGGCCAATAATAATCCAATCTACAACATTTGGAATTGTTAAGTCACCAGGCACTATCCGGATCTCAGAACCGTGATGAAAAGCAGACTGTAGTTTTTGAAACGAGCCACAGGTTTGACTACCTTCCGGGTTGTTGCAGTAAATTGGATATTTTTCTTGGTGTTCACAACAATGCCTGAAATATCAAGAAAATGTTTTTTTTGTATAATGATATGTGATAGAGTTTGCAATAAACATAATAGCCTAACAATTATACCAAATAAGGCATTATATGTTTAAAAGGCCAGATTAAGGACATGTTATCTTAATAAAGAAAAGTATAATTTATAATCTACCTTTTAAACCATCGCATACCAACGATGCCCAACTCATTTGAATTGTTAGGTCGGGAAGAACTTCCAAGATAATGCTGGCTTTTTTGGTATTTTCCAGAGGAACAGAACATGTATAACACCCGTGTTGCATTCCTTAAGAATGTGTTCCATGTGTGCTTGACGACTTGGAACATGGACTGGGAACAAGCGTGATCGTCATATACATTAGTCGTATCAATGTTAAAGATCTGATTCCAGGATGGCACGTAAACACGCACAAAGGCAGCTGACTTCATGGCGGATATCAGGTTATCCTTATGCCCAGAAATGACACTCCTATTGTCATCCGTCTCGTAAAGTAGTGTCCATTGAATGGCTTGTGACTCTGTAAGAACAAACAAAGCATGCTTCAACTCATAAATATTTGTCAATATTTACATTTGCATGGCAATGTCACTATATAGCCTCTTGGGAAGCTGTGTCGTTGATGGGACTTTAATTACCATGCAGCACGAGACATAATTCTTAGCGTATTAATACAACACTGACCGGAACTACAATATCCAATGTAAATTGACATGACGGCTGCTGAAATATCGCTAGGCATTGTGAGATTTGACAATGTCATTGTAAATTTATGTGCAAAATAAAGAATAAAATAAAAAATACTTTTATTACAACAAAAACAAGACCAAGGTCTGCAATATCGTACAANTTAACGCTCATGCAATTTATCAAAAATATCGTCTGTTACACTGCACTGATCAACAGGGGTTCGTTACAAATGTCTGAAATACACATATTTTATAGACCTACTGACACATATGTTACAGACCTACTGACATGAGTCACAGCACACATAAACATTTCAGACATTTGTAATGAACCCCTGTGCTCCGTCGCAAGATCACTCACTTCAAACGCGTCTCGCAGCCACTGTTTCCTCAGTTTCTAACGACATGTCAAATAACGAGGCTGTTATAGAATCTACAGACTGTAGTAAGATTCCCATACAATCAATAAATAAATTCATGTCTGGATTCTTCACAAAATGAGCAAAGCAAATGTTCGATTTAACTTCCAAAAATAACTCGCTCCTGGAGGGCAGGGTCGGATTTACGGTGTTCACTGTATTTATCCATGCGCTAAATTTGTTCCGGAGAAAAATCGAACCAATTTCAAATCTAACTTTCAGCTCAAAGTTCTATTGATAAACTTAAATCACCCTATAGACATATCATACGCAATTGTATTCATACTGAATTGTGGAATAACATTGAAGTGTTTGTTAAAATTTCAAAGTACTACTTTCTTTACCAATCAGCACGCGACAAACACGCTGTTCAAACTATTGAACGAAATTTTGTGGACTGTCGATAAGGCGGGCATTTTAAATTTTAAATATAAATTTTAAGTTAAAAAAGAACATAAGAGGCAGAGAAAACGTAAATATATGTATTGAACTGTTTTTGTATGGTATTTATGATCTATTTGAATGACAAAGCTTTGCAAGCAAACAAATCATAATGCGCTAGCGCTCATTATGTTGTTTGCTTGCAAAGCTGTGTCATTCAAATATAATTTTGTAGATCATAAATACCATACAAAAACAGTCCAATGCTTAATTAAACATTTTTCTTTGAGAAGTTGCTATCGCAAATCAAACTGAATAAACTGTTATGATTCGTTTTACTTTTCTACCGTCATTTGGGACAACGACATCTCTTTCACGACTGCTGACATTGAATTTGATTAGAACCATTTACAAAGCTCTCACACACAACCCAGGATGAGTTGCGCAAGATCATCATGACCTAGCAATCAAAGTCTTGTGAACTTGATCCACTGCCTACATTTTAGGTATCCGAAATGTTGATGTCTAATGTTAAATATAGAACGCTTACCTGTTTGAACACAGTATGGAGTTCCGTCAGCACGAACAGCACATTTGGTGAACCCCGAACACATTTGTCTTCTGCAGGGTGAAATGAGATCCTGGTGAAAAAATAACAACTCTCACGCATTGATATCGTGTGTGTAATTCGACTATTGATGTAATTCTATCATATAACTAGTTCTGTTTAGATGTCATTTATTTTATTCAAATGTTGAAATGATAACAAATGATATGACAAGTAATATCTAAAGAAAATAATATTTCAAATTTTCCTTTATATTACGGAATTATTAATCCTGTTGAAAAATCAAGCGATCTTCTATTTTCTGATATGATAAACGTGTTGCTGTATGAGCTGCTTATTGCAAAGGTGCCGAAAACATATGGTAAGTTTTAGAGTTGTTTTGTTAATAGTTTTTTTTTATCTTAGCAACAAGTGAAGTAATCTTTCGACGGTGATTCATAGTAATTTTATTGATAGATTATCGTCTCGGCAATATATCAAGTCATATGGCGACAGTGTCCGCTTGCGCCATGACCTTTCAATGGTAATGCTAAAATACAATCACTTAGATATTTTATATATATAATACATGAGTTTCCATTTCATATGAGATTTATGAAACGAGTCTAAGATTTTTTCAATTTAGCGAGCCTCTGGCGAGCTAAAATGAAAAATTCGTGACGAGTTTCATAAATTTTATACTAAACGAAAACGAGTATAAGATCCTCTTTATCACATAATCAAGATTTGTGGTATTTATTCGTGTAAATCGATTATTTTCATGCAACCTTGAAATGTAAAAAGCCGCCATTTTGCCTCCAGCGCGTAAATCTGTGACGTCATTTACTTGTCCTAGCCGTGACGTCACAATTGAAACAATTGAAACTTACAACGAATCACAGGGCTGATAGGTCATATTACATGGGTTAATACGCAAATAAATATGACATGGGTATGTTCACTGGATAACAGTATACAATTGTTTCATAGCTTTTTGGGGAACAGTCAAAATTGTTACCTGACTCGCTATATAAATGCATATTAATCAATTTCGACTGTTTCCCAGACAATTCACCAAACGAACTACAGCTAATGTGTGCTACCGTAAAACTGTTGACTGGTCACCGTAAAACTTTTGACTGGTCACGTGATGGACCGGTGCTTGATACCCTATGACTGTTGACTGGTCACGTGATGAACTGGTGCTTGCTACCCTGCGACTGTTGACTGGTCACGTGTTAGGTAATCGAACGCACCTATAATTACAAGCACCCCGATGATCAAGCGTTTTTGGTACTGGATTGTTGACGGTCGTCTGTCGGTAGATCTAAACATCACATTCGACATGGAACTTACTGTTTTTCATTGCGGCCTCGGGACACAGTTCATCTGGTGGGTCCGAAATCCTCGGGAAAATGGTTTTGACTGTTGACTGATAAGGCATGCAACAACTGTTTACTATCATCCCGAGGTAGGGGGAAGCCCTGGTGAATTATTTGCCCCAGGCCGCTAGGCCAAGGGTAAATAGTTCTACAGGGATTCCCCCTACCAAGGGATGATTATTTTGACTGTTCCCCAAATAGCATTGAAACAATTGTTTTATTATATGCATGAAATTTCTCGCAATCGCATTGGTCGGATCATATACACGTGACCAGTCCTCAAAAACTCATGTAGACTTGTTATCCTGTGTATATCGATTTGTAAATATAGCCTATATGGAAATTCCCCGGAACCTGTCGTAGCGCAAGCGCAGTTAGATCGGAACGCGATCTGTCCGACGAAAATAGAAGATGGCTGCTGGCGAACGTTTCACCTCCGTTACATCCGAAAATTACCAAAACTATTAGGGGATAAAGATGCTGTTAACATAAAAGGTCATTGAGTGCATGTCCTCCATGCTTATCTTAAGAAAAATAACCTAGAAAATGCCTTCGAAAGCTACAATGCTGAACTGTTGAATTCAAAACCTGGCTAAATTTTCACGGAGACTTGCGTTCGAAAATCAGAAATAAATATTAGTATCAATGCTGCATGCAATGATGTCATTGCTTCAACAATGAGTCGCGGTCACCGAAACGCTTGAACGGGGCTCTCGAGGGGGGGATTTCTGCGCATCGAATTCGCGCCGGGTAACAGTTCGCTCTGACCGGGAAAACGGTTTTGACTGTTTCACCCCTACAGCCGAATTTGGACAAAAGGCCAGAAACAGTCAAAAATGACTAATTATAATTGATATAGTATAATGGGTAATAATAGATTATGTGATAAATAATCACAGATCACATCACTTCACCAGACCGCCTTATTGTTAAGGGTTAACAGGACACATGTGCATTATTTGTGACAAATATTGTATGAGGATAAGTATGATCAATTGTTAGGAGCATGTAAGTATATTATTTGTGACAAGTTGAAAGAAGGGGAGATGCTTATGATTTGTGAGAGAGAAGTAACTATGTGTAGAAATGTATATGATATGTGGGAAGTTGCTACATTGTATGACGAAAAATGTGATGACTTGCTAAGAGCATAGTAGCTGCGGGAACCGTAGCTTCTATTTTTTTTTTTATTGTTATCGGAGGTCCGATAACAATATTAAAAAAAATAAAAAAATAATCGAACATAGAAGCTGCGGTTCCCGCAGCTAAGAGCATAGATGTGTATATGATTTTCTGATTATAGGGTTTTCGTCCTCCTAACAGATTTGGTCCTTATATGACAAAGGCGTCCATAAAAGGTGAGGCCATATCAGTCTAGAGTGACTAATAACGGGACGTATTTATTGTGTTGTATAGCATGGGATATGCACCTGACAATGTACCTGATGTACCAAACTTCTTGTTAAGATGCTGTTGTTGACATTCATATTCAATATTCGACTTGTGCTATTGCCACGTGGAAAATGAAACGAGGTAGCTTGAGTTTAAGCACAATCCTACACTACCATTAGTATATGTATATCCGTACACATATTACAACATGATAAATTATTCCGCACTCCTTAGAGATGAGAGATGCGCTAACAAAAGCGCACAGGTCATCTATCACGGCCATGTAAATCATATATAGCGAAAACATTCTGACACAGAATTCGGCCCAGGTAGGATCGAAAAGTATGCGACAATAACTCGAACCCGATTACCACATGAAAACACCCCGACTTTAAATTTTAATCCAACTTGTGCATAACAAACTCCCAATTCCTAATTGCGACAATCCTGTTGTGGTTAAATTTCTATCATATTACTATTCTTTATTTTAATGACCCTCCAATAATTT
>NW_018407887.1:92846-107254 GCF_002113885.1 Mizuhopecten yessoensis | reverse complement strand
CCCTCCCCCTCTCCCACAACTAACTTACACTAATACTCGCAAACATAATTTTAAATGTCAGAACAGTGAACAGATACAGACGAAAGCCAAGGAAAAGTTTTATATGGACGAGAACATTTGTAGCGAAGGATAGTTTTCCATAGTGTGCAAGAACTGGATTCGGTTCGCCAAAAATCAAGGTTAATTAGCACCTGCATGACACTAACACACAGTCCGGCGGAGGGGACTATAAACGGTGTCCCGTGTAGGAGGGTCCAACCTGGACGTAAAAAATCCCTCTGTGTATTGTCGAAAGAGTAGGCGCGTTAACGCCGCACAGAGGATAGGGTTAGATTATATAACAGTTTTTAGACGATTCGACGGACTTCCAAAATATAGGAACAAACAAAACACAAAATAAAGTAGGCTATAAGTAAAGGACAGCCTGGATATGGTACGCCCACCTCCTAGACCCTCGCCATATAAGACATCATGATACGATACGACCAGTGACCCTCCTATCTTTTCTTATAATAATATAACTTGTAACATATATATTTTTTTAGCGCAGTAACTTATAGATCACCCCTTAAGACCCTCTTAATATCAGCCAATTTTTACTTGTTTTTTTTATTTTATTTTTATTGCTCAAACAGTAATCTAAATTTTCTTCTAAAATATAAAAACATACACCATTAAAAAAGGTAAAAACCCGCATACACTATAGGGACCCCTCGGATAATCTCAGACTCCGGCCAAGCCTGACAAAGAAACAAAGTACTGAACCTAACGGAAGCAGAGACGTTTCTCTACTGTCGGGCACAACCGGCAGTTAGAGACCCGAGGTCCATAACAAATATAATATATATACTTCCCTATAGAATTTTTATTTTTTATTTTTTTTATATATAAGCCATATTAGCAAATTTTTGAACTTCCCCAACGATAACAAAACACTAGTAGCGATGAACCATTTCAGAACAAGGAGTCGTCTCCAAATTTCATCAAAATATAAGGATAGGATATAGCATAGACGACTCCGACCCACCCCCTGAGGGAAGGCAACTTCCCTCAAGCCGACAGAACACCGACTTCCGTCAGTGAGATGAAACCCGTATGGGCGGATTCATGTAGGCGCAAAACCCTTCAACCAACCAACCAATTCCGCACTCCGTATCCAAGATACGTGTAATGCTAGACCTCACATCAACAGCTACATCATCGTTAAACCGTATAGGATCTATAGTTGAACAGGTGTATCAATAATTATTAATTGAGAAATTCTTTTTTGCGAGTATGTACATATATGTGTATATGTGTATAACCACCGGTAATTTGACAGTCCAATACTACATTTTTTTATATTTCATTTAATTATGATTCAAAGATAACCGATACAAATACTGTACCTTAATGTAATGAGCTGTATGCTAAAGTCTAGTGGTGGGACGCCAGGCTCGTGACCGAAGGGTTGCGTGTTCGAGTCACGGCATGGCACTGTGTTGTATCTTTGAGCAAGTTTGTTCCACTCTACTCAGATGTAAATGAGTACGTAGTTGGGCATCGCTAGAATTGTTGAATGCTAGCTGTTAGCGCCGTAATGGCAGCTCCGGCTGTATGCTCCCCAGGGAGTTGAGAAAGATGTTGGCTGGTTGCAAAGGCCCTACAACCACGGATATTAATTTGTGAACCGCTTTGAGACGACCTACGAACTAGGTTGTGATAAAGCGACATATAAGAACATCGAATTATTAATTATAATTATTATATAGAATATTATTTTTCATGCATTTCACATGACAAAGGGGAACGTACATACCTCGGTCCATTGTTTCATAGAGGTCATGACGAAGCTCGGGTCATCCTCCTCAAAGATTGAGCTGGCGGAGTCAATGTCGAAAAGTCTACACTGTAAAGACTTTCTCTGGTAGCTCAAGACACTACAATGTTCGCGAGACAAACATTCTTTTATGCATTCTAAAGGAGAAATTCCAAAAAGGACGTTCAGAGGGGTGACGCAACAGATTGTCTTCCCTACAACAAATTGGCGAAAATCTGTAAGTACAGTACTAGATGATATGGCTGCTAGTACCAGAAGCAGGAACACCTCGGGAAGAAGGCGCTTTCCTTGGTTCATTGTAAAACTTTCTCACCGCAACTGTATCCTTCTGATCTTAAAATGAGGTGTGAATTAACAATCGAATGTAGAAGCAATTATGCTGAATAACTTAACGATATGGAAATTTATGAGAAGGAACAACCTATCATAGATCAGCGATCTGCGGATAACTGTCAGAGAATTCAATAAATAAATGACGAGGGCGGCGTACATTTGTGTCTATGATTCCAAATCTATATATTATACATATATGTTACATCTCGCTATATACTTGGTTGTAAGATACCATTTAGACACTGAAGTGTAACATTAATGGCCTGTCACACCTAGCCGATTTGGGTCGCCGGAGCTACATGTATACCGGAGCACAAATTTTGCGATTTTTGGGGATCAGTACAAGTAAGGCAGCGCAACGGTATCACATCGCTAAACGACGGTGGTACATCGTCAGGTCATCGGCGAAAAGTTTAGCAACAGCAGGCGATAGTAGAAAATTTTGAACTTGCTAAAAATGTCCGCCGTTGCGCTGCCGGAGCGAGCAACGGGACTACAACGACAGTACTCTTGTATGGTTTCGTTGATGTCGGTAGTTCACCGGTAGCACCCCGTAATGGATCGGGGGCTCTCCGGTGGCCTCAGTGTGTACAGTAATGGCACCGATGTGATACCGCTGTACTACCGAATAGCACCAAAGTAGTACTAATGTCTCGGTATAACATCGGCGCCGCATCGATAACACTATGGTGACAGAAAAGTGGTATTCGGTAGCACATCGGCTCTTACATCGACAGGACAACGGTCGAACAACGGTATCACAACGGGAACGCCAGTGTAACATGAAAAAGTGACTCGCGTAGAAAACCTACCCAGGGTCCAAATTTCACGTAGAAATCTTACCCGTGCATCCGTAGAAAACTGACCGGTAACCGTTGAAAAATGACCCGAAATCCGGGTCAGATTTCTACGGAATCATTTTTTTGTAACATGATGTAAATTTGAAATTGTACCTATAACCTGGTCCAGTGAGATCCATCGTATGTAAAAACATGAATTTTCGCCCAGAATGCTTAGTTTTATTCCAGGAACTTCCAGAGAGCTGACCAAATCCAAATGTTTGGAAGTTATGTCTAAATACCGGTATATCTTTCGGGTTACACACACACAACCTCACATCCCCTCACACACAACCCCTCCCCGAAAAAGAAATGAAATTTAGGAGCGTTCTGATAGATCTTGGGCACATTGCTGATGTATAATTATGCTTTATTATTGAATCACTTTTATGTATTATTCATTCGTTCTCAATAGAAAAACAGTTGAATCAGTTAATAGCGATGCTATTTTTACCATTTAGACAAAAAATAGATTACCCAGAAATTGTGGACCCCGTCCTCTTACAATAATGCACAGCCATGTAGTTAAAATGCTCTGTGTTTTAATATTAGAAGGTTTCTAAAGGCCTTTTTCTTTGACATTTTGTTATTTTATTATATGGCCTCTATAACGAACCTTACAATAATTTGCTTGGGGTTTTCTTAATCCACGATACAAGAAAGGGTCACATTATGGAAGTGAATTTTGTGTAGTGTTTAAAATAAAGATTTTCAGTCGAAAGCATGATATGTTATTTACCCGTCGGATCTATGATGAACAAAAATAATTAATTCCCTGCATATAGATACATGGTTTGACAATACGGCACTTCGTAATTATGTCACAGTGCGGGACCCCGCGAATATGTACAGCGCGGGCCGGCGATTGTGTAGCACTTGCTTTGTGCAAAAAAAAAACCCATGTCAGAATGCAATAAAGCATGCGATATTTTTTTGGCGCGCTATATCAAGGTATTTAACGTTTATACAAGACAAACAAAATAATAATCCCTGTAAAGTAAACATTGAAATATACAGTTGCATAAATGATACCAACAGTATCCGTTGAGCTTCCATTTACAGTATCGATATCGGTGACCTTCACCTTTGACCTACTCCAGTCTTTTTCAAGCTTGTGCCGAAAAAAAACCCATCGATATGCAGCTTGATGACCAGATTTTTCGGTAAACTTCTATTTCAAGGTAATTTCGACCTTGACCTTTGAGCAGATGGCCGGGCGGATTAGATGCTCTAATAGAGCAATCATTATCATTGGTATATGTTCGTGCATAGATGTTGATGTTTCCTTTTTCTAGGATCCGGGTCACTTTTCTACGGGGTCACTTTTTCACAGGACGAAGTAAAAATATATAGTTAGGGGGTATGTTTTCTACGGCTGACCGGGTAGGATTTCTACGTAGAGAATGCCCCCGGGTAGGTTTTTACGCGGGCCACTTTTTCATGTTACACCGGTACTACATCGGTATTACTTTGCTACAGTCAATTTCTCGCCGTCGTTAATTTCTTGCTCCAGTTTAGTCCCGGAGAAGTACATCGGCAGTGTGTGACAGGCTCTTTAAGGGCCTGCCACACATAACCGATTTGAGTCGCCGGAACTATACAAGATCACAAATTTGGCGATTTTCGGGGATCGGTACTAGTACGGCAGCACACGGTATCACATCGCTAAAGAACGGTAGTACAAATATCATCGTCAGGACATCATCAGCATATCGTCAAACAAATTAGCAACGGCAGGCGATGGTAAAAATGTTTGAACTTGCTAAACAAGTCCGCCGTTGTACTGCCGGAGCGAGCGAGCGAGCAACGAGACTACAACGGCAGTACTCCGGTATGGTTTCGTTGATGTCGGTAGAGCACTGGTAGCGCCCCGTAATGGATCGGCGGCTCTCCGCGGTGGCCTCAATGTGTACCGTACTGGTACCGATGTGATACCGTAGTACTACCGAATAGCACCGATGACCTTAGCTGTTAATTTGACGTCAACTAACGTATCTGATGATGTAAATTATGGAACCAAAGTCAGACATAAATATTTTATTTTTACCGAAACGAACAGAGTACGCATCGTACTTGGCACGAAGCGTTACATTACGCTTGGCTAAAACAAGTCAATAGTGTATCCCAGTAGGAAACGAAACAATTAACTATGTTCAAAAATAGCTCTGTATAAATAACACATATCTCGAACTTCACTCGCACTGGTAACCATCATCTCTGCTTTTAATTATTAATGCACTGCCTTTCATATGTTCATGTCTGTAAAGTACAAGGTAATACAAAGGATCTTTTTTGGTATACTTTGTCCGTGTTTCTGTCTGTAGAAGGAACTTTTCCCAGATATATTTTCATACACCACACATATTTCATAAAATGTTCTATAAAAAACACGTACATTGTGTTTAATTAACTCATCGCCAGGTTATGACTCAATTTCAACTTTTTGGCCTGTATTCTTTGGATTTTATGTAGGATGGGTTGTCAACAAATATATATGATTTATTAAAATTGTTAATATCCAAATCATAACAGAAAATGATTGAATATAAGTTTAAAAAGAAAAATCTATTTCACAAGCTAATTGGATTTATCTCCCCTACACTGTTTGTTTGGATTGTTATGGCAGAATATATGTACTGTTGGTAAATAAGTTTGGAAATGATTTAAAAAATCCTAGCCTGATGTCCAATCCAATTGACACATAGAAAGTCAATAAAATATGTTGAGATTAAATTAAATCAAAATTCAAAATGTATTCAATTTTCTACATGAACAGTTTCCATGTAATTGTGCACTTGGGTTTGGAGTGATGCTTTTTATGTTGAAGTGTTTTTGTCTTTATTTAAAATAAATCCAATTCTTTATCAGTATCTGTTGTAGTTTACACCCACTTTTCACATTTAAAAAAAAAATCTTCAGTGGTTCGTTCAATACCGCCAGTAAGAAACTTAGGAGGCGCACGCTTGTATCACTGCGATACAAGTTTGTCGGGTCCTTTTCAATGAAAGCTCTTTAGAGGTTTCAATGAAATTTGTACACTTAATCAAAATGACAAATACAGTTGCTAAAGCTGTTACATGTATCTATATTGTCCTTAACTAGTTTTTTCCAGTGTCACCCCATTATCGTAAAAACACCAGCTATATTACTTTTCAGGTACTCTTCATAATTCAATGGAATTTAAACTGGTTTTTTTTCTTGAAGTTCAAAGAAAATCCACGATTCTGTATGAGACCATCTTAAGTCGTCCTTACTGTCCAAGTTGAGGGATAAAACAGGGCTATAACGAATGATATAGAGATAGGAACGAGAGTGTGAATTCCCCAAAACAGACAGAGGTAACTGTCACTGTCATATTGTACATCTAGTATTGCTGTTTTGGTAGGGGGAAAGTTAGTGTGTAAGTTAGATAAGAAGTTAGATTCAATTGTCTAATTATAAATGTACAATATGTGGTACGGGATCGGGAATACTTAATCAATTATGTACAATGAGATTTGATAACACGGATTTGCAAGGGGAAGTCTAGAATGGAAGGTTCGGAAATGCGAGCATCTAGAGAGAAAGTCCAGGGAATGCCTCGGCCGGAGGGGCCTGGGATGGCCTGCGGTCCAGCACTTGGTGTGTTTTCGAACTATATGTTTAATGTTGAACTCTATATAAATTTTGTGCACGTAGATTTGCTGTCGTGTTCGAGAACTTTGTTTAAAAAGGCGTTTACTAAATTTAAGAGAGGTACTGCGGAGAAAGCCTTGGGTATGGGCTCTGAATATCGCGGCCACAATGCGTAGCAATTTTAACAAAGTGTAACGCAGGACGAACAGCGGGATTAATCGTACCATGAACCAACAAATAAGAAACATCAATATTCACAACTAATTAAATATAATGTACAATTACCACAATAATGACAATATATACGATCATGACGATATTTACAAAGCTCACTCCCTAACACACTCCTCGCATACATAATACTAGAAATAATTACACAAGGTAACTACAGTCTCTTGTCACCACTCCACGAAGGACTCGGTAGTACTACAGCAACTTTCCACACAGGATTCCAAATATATATGACGAATGTCCACACAGGTTTCCAAAATATATATTATGTTTTGTTGTGTTACACACGAAGCACGTTTAGAATCGGCCATTTTGTTTCCAATTCCTCTATTCGCATTTTCATTCTGATGGCGACTACAGAGGGTCCAGCCACATATACGGCACACTAAGGAAATGCCTTGCCACAATTATGCCCTCCACAAATTCTGTTATACTTGCATTTTTCTATATATAATTAAAGTACAGAATTATGCCAATCTTGTTTTTATTATCATTTTTTTAATATTATTAATTGAGTTATTTGACAATTATTTCTGCTGATTATATTATTTTAAGTTAACATAATGTTACAAAATGACTAATTTTGTAAATTTTTAAAAAGATTGAAATTCCATTAATAATTATTAATATCTTCCACGTGTGCTCTAATCACAGCCTGTATACGGTCAGGCTTACTCCTAACCAAAGTTCTACATCTCCTAGCAGGTATCCCATCCCTTGCCAGCTGGAAGTCAGCTTCAAGTTCCCTTCGGTTTCTGCTCTTGTGTCGGCGAACTTCCAAACCCAGATTTCTTCACAAGTTTTCTATCGGGTTCAAGTCGGTTTTGTGACTCAATTTGGATAACCATTGATGGCAAATCATCTTAATCACATAATATTACTAGTCTTCAAAATGGTGAGAAGACACACGTTATGCATTTCTGTGAACGTCCGTCCGTCTGTCCGCCCATTGTCATGAACATAGATCTTCATTTAGAACTAATACGATATTTGATTAAGCTCCCACTCACAAGGGCAATCACTTACATGGAATGCTGTGAGATATATAAAAACGATTTCCCCACGAGCATTATTGCCTGAATACAATATGATAAGATCATATCTAAAAATATAGTAGGATTGAGTGACGTCATGTAACGGCTACAGATAACGTGGGTATCATAACTCATTATCATGTTTGAAGGCAGAAACACCTTGGTTTTCCTTGTACATGTATATACCGTTGAATGATCGTACGAGGAGACTAACGTGGAAGCTATTTCAGAACCTTTTTGACTATTACTGTCTTATAAAAGATGTATATATATATATTTTACTTTTTAAAACAGCCAACACTCTATCTGTGATTACCGAATTACAATGACATTCAATTAAAATAATTTGCAGCCACAATCGATGGACCGTACCAACACGTGGCGTGAAGCCCTACTGTACTGTTAGAACTACAGACTTATTTGACCGAAAAGGGATTATATAAATATGTTTATACTAGAAGCGTGGACATTCAATACATTCTCTTCAAATATACCCGAATGGGGAAAAAAACCAAAGCAGAATACACTATTATCATGATGCTTCATTTAATAAATATTGAAATAATTCACGAGGTTATCGATCCCGTGTTTTACGTAGTGTTAGACGCGAGGTCAACATGAAAGTGATTTGGGAAAAAACATATGCACACTAGGCTTAGCGATTTGAAAACAAACCTACAGAACTTACATGGAACGGAGCCAATAAGTGAACAACTACATTTCCATAATTATAGGGGAAAATTTGAGATGTCGAAACGTAAGTTGATTGGCGATTCTCTGGCATCGGAATTTTCCATACCCACTACAGGAACCGACACATTCTGCAGGAATTGAGCAGACGAATTAGATATTGATACCCAGCGATGATTTCCTCAACCCATCTCCCCCAAACTATGGCAGATATTTAACCCAAAATTGGCCATTGATAGGCGTGGTTAATATATATAAATCCCAATAAGATGATAACAATATTGTGACATGTGCTTTAAAGCTTTGAGTTAAACTGTTGGACATTAAGTGACTTCAGTGCTCAGCAAAATTACAACAGAGTATTGTCAGTAGTATTTATTTCCAGAAGATGAATACCTGTATAATGAAAGGATAAAAAATGAATTGCAAATTATATGTAGTATTGTTTGGTCTGAAGATCTTATTATTTAGCATTGATGAATTAATACTATATTTATGTATTTTTCATTTTATTGTAAATAACCATCATGTCATATGTATATAATTTAATCTTGCTTGTAACAAGCATTTTCATTGGCTTAAAAATTTATGTTATCAGCCCATAACATAAAAGATGTCGTCGCCGCTTGTAACGTCGCTTTTGATTGGCTGATACAGCAGCACAATAATTTCTAAGAGAAAAGAGTCCATCAATACAAGTGGATTTCCACAGGGATTGTGTATAGTAGATTAAATTATAAGGATTAACTTGAACATATTTTTCATGTTATGGAGCTATAAAACAAAAAACCGGAGTGTACTGTCATCATAAACCGCTTATTTAGAGTACACTCCGTTTTTTTGTGTTATATCTCCATAACATGAAAAATATATTCAAGTTAATCCTTAAATATCTTAGTTTCTATACATAACCAAACTTCCTAGGATATCTCGGAGCTGACTCTGTATAAAGAGACTACCTGTCATGTGACCTTCCCATGGATGGTCTCTTAATACAGGTTTGACTGTACAACAGTTTTCAGTTGCTAAGTTTTTATCTTTGACCAAGAAATAACATCACAAACCCTGCGAATTTCACCATTTCAATAATATATTTTTCGTTTATAGTGTTTAACGTTTGTAGAATACTTTCCCTGCAGTATAAAGTTGTTATACTATGTTTAAAGTCTAACTCCCTAAAGCAAAAATCAGAGACAAAGATGTAGGTCTGAAATTTATATAATTTAAAGTAAACAAAATGGTTAACAATAGAAGGGCCGTTTTTTTGCGCAGGAAAAAATTAATTGGCAACAATTTCCTTCAGGCGTCAAACGTCTGTTGGAAAACAATTACGGTATATCCGTTCATCTCTACATAGGATATCACGACACAACTCTAAGGATCCCTATTCCGTCTTTGCGTATTGTAGAGTTATCTTCTCTTGGGAGCAGGTATTGATTGTTACGTCATTGGTTTGTGTGAGAAAATTACGTCGTTTTCTCAAAAATTGATGACGTTACTCTCAGGAACAAGTGACGTAACAATCAATCCCTGCTCCCAAGAGAAGATAACTCTGCAATACGCAAAGACGGAATACCACTGCACTGTTTTTTCGTGTATATACCGTTCAACCCCTTGATTTAATTATGATATGCATGTAACTGTATCCGAGTTGGTCTTGAACATGTAGCTCAATCAGTAAGACAGACGTTTTGATTATAATTTGCTGATGCCATCTGTATCATTTTTTTTAAAGTCCCGTTAGGTATACCTGTTTTCAGTAACGATTCATTGAAGTGTGTGACACAGTCAGACATACCAGGTTGTTGTTATTGGTTCAATCTAGCCCGAGGAAGTACAGGTCGCCATGTAAGGAGCAGTCAACTTAAAAGTTATAATCTGAAGTCTCAAATGACATTAAAACTCACGTAAGACCCTATATTTATTGGTACATGCATGATGTACCAATAAATATAGGGTCTTACATGAGTTTTCATTTCATATAAGATTTATGACACGAGTCTAATTATTTTTCAATAAAGCAAGCATCTGGCGAGCTAGAATGACAACTTCGTGACGAGTTACATACATTTCATATGAAATGAAAACGAGTGTGAGATTATTCTTATCACATTATCAAGATTTGTGGCATATATTCGTGTAAAACGACAACTTTCATGCAACCTTGAAATGTAAAATGCCGCCATGTTTACTCAAGTGCGTAAGTCTGTGACGTCATGTACTTGTCCTAGACGTGACGTCAGAATTGAAACAATTGAAACTTACAACCAATCACAGGGCTGATAGGTCATATTACATGGCTTAATACGCAAAAGAATATGATATGGGTATATTCACTTGATAGCACAGTACATTATATGATGCAATTAATTATGATGGGTTTATGGACATTATGATAGATAACGGCTGTAAGCAACGTTATAATCTTTGTACATGGGTTATGTTGGTATGGGGTATACATGTAACCTAGCTAGGACATAATTGTAGTACGGCCAGAGGACAGCTAGAGATAGTAGTTCAGTTAGAGGCAGCTTGGGTACGACTGAGAGCCAGACAGAACGACAGAGACCGACCCTAACACTTAAGGTTACCAGAATAAACTTCCACCCGACCATCAACACTTTGTTCACTAGTCCTTTATTACAAGATTTAGTCATGCTGGAAAAATAAGATTTCAACGCATAGTGTAAGTTGTGGCAGTGGTCCTGTACGTGCGTGTACATGTATCCTCAACAGTTTGACACAGAGATCTAATCAGTTTACAATAGGTATATGTTTAAAGTGTCTTGATCGGAATTCCGATTTCAAAACAACATTTCTTTCAACTGGGAGTAAAAGTGCAACCACTCTGCAGTATAAATAAAGAACAAAATAGTTCCTTATCAAATGTAAATGTTGACATGTTACTGGTGAATGTGTTACTTCCCTTGACAAATCTGGACAATTAAAAGCGTATGTCTATAATTTTCCTTACTTTAACTTATACATCTATGTTGCGCCAATAGGTTTCCATATTTAATTGTTAATTAGTTCCATTGATGTATTGGCACCTCTAGGGAAATAATGGAAGGAGAAAGCTAAATAGAATCATCACATGCTTCTATGTCTATTTTCCATTCGTGTTCTCTAGGGTCAGAGTATACATGTACATGCTCCATAGTTGGTGACACACATGGCAACAAATATTTGCTCTCCGTCAGATATTTTTTGAGACCTGTATCTATATTAAGTATGAAAACGTTAAATATTTCATTGTCAGTTGATTTATATAAGTAGCATAATGGACAGCATTTTAGACTTGTGTTAGAATTATAAATATATAGTAGTACATTGTATAATTCCCAAGGAGAAACAGGTTTGTAAATTGATATCAGGATAAGCAATTATTTTCCATAAACAGGTTAGTCGAATTTACGTTTAAATGGACAGGTAGCAGTGTACAGTAGCGTACGCTGGCCATGGGTGATATTTTTGTACAATGAATAACCCCTGTAATATTACATGTATCAAAACTTAAAAAAAAAATCAGCATTAAAATTGGCATATACATGATGAAGTTGACTATGTGGGCATCATATCTAAAAAATAAATCGAATTTGGTTTGAGACTACATTTTTGGCCATTTACAAATTTGTGTCTACACAACAAAAGCTAGCTCTGGGGAAAACACTTTTTGAAAACAAATCCATTCTTCTAAAAAAAACGTGTTAAAAATGTAGTTTATAAATATTTATATATGTAGGTGTATTGTACAGGATGAATCCGCTATCCGTGTTTATCCGAGAAATTCCCTTTATTTTTAGGATCAAGCCATTTCTACACTGTACTCTGCTACTATTAGTCAGCAATGAAACTAATAACGTATGGTGTTCCATTATGAAATAGCGGTGTCATTTTGGCATGAATATGATACGGCTTAAATAAACAATGCATTTGTCTAGTCTATTTTTATGCAATATACTTGAAACGGAAGTAGTATAACAAGGGTGTCACGTGAGTTGTAACAAAAAATCTCCAGATACATCTTGTACTAAATTATGATTAATTCAGCATGAACTGATGTAACATTGATGTGAAATGATGAATTAATAGCAAAGATCAAAGAAGAAGAATTTTGTTTAAACAAGAGGCAAAGATGGCCTGTATCGCTCACCTAGATAATAAAGCAACCAAGGAAAATTATTCTTGTTACACAAAAATCCCTCCAATGGTATAGAAGAAAAGTTTTAAAGATTTAAACCTCAAATTCACCTATTGGGCCCTACAACTCTTCACCTAGAGGGACCACACCCTCCGTGTATACTAAATTAAGTCCCCTTTACCCAAGAATGCTCCAGGCCAGATTTGGATGAAATCCCTCCAATGGTACAGAGAAAGAAGGATTTTGAAGACTTAAACATTAAATTCCCATTTTGGGCCCATCCCCTCTGCACCCAGAGGTACAACACCTTCCGTTTTTGAAGTATTTGGTCCCATTTGACAAAGGATACTCTAGGCCAAATTTGGATGAAATGCCTCTTATTTTCCTTAAACAGGTGAGTCGAATAAAATAGTGTAGTTGATATAATAAGATGATTTCTGCATCAGGCAGGACTCTTACGTTTAAATGGACAGGTAGCAGTGTACCTTCAACAACACGATATTCAGACAGAACGCAGTGTTTTACTGTGAATGGCATAATAAATATTTTTAGGATACTAATCTCACCAATGAATGACGAATATTTCTTTTGGGAAAAAACAACTCTATGTAACAGTATATAGATGTTCGGTAGTGTAGGATGTGGTGTATGTAGAGCTGACGTTTTATTTTCGTACCATATTTCCTTGTTCAACACTTTAATGATATTATGTTACAATAATGAAAACAAAAACATGGTTTTTGTCAGAAAATCCCCCAATAAATTACATCTTATCAAAGGTTTACAAATGACTGTCAGTGAAAATGTGATGTAAAGTTTTCCCTATATTTAACAGACCACACTTGTTACCTCCCTTTTGACAGAGACATATAGAGCCAGTAGTATATATATATATACGTCTCTACTTTTGGCCAGCTCTGGTCGGTCGTGAAGTCTACACAGTGGAACGCCATTACATTCTTAAATTAAACACATTCGTGAAATGATGTGTTGTTGTCATTATATGAAAGATGTCTCATTATATAATGTGCTTTTGTCATTACACAACGTAATATCCTGGAATGTACAGTAAAACTTAATTTTACTGACACCTAACTTAAGGACATCCTGTAATATACAGTAAAACCTGACTTAACTGATACCTAGCTTAAGGACATTCTGTAATATATAGTAAAACTTGATTTTACTGACACCTAACTTAAGGGCATTCTGTAATATACAGTAAAACTTAATTTTACTGACACCTAACTTAATGACATTCTGTAATATACAGTAAAACCTGACTTTACTGATACCTAACTTAAGGACATATTGTAATATACAGTAAAACCTGACTTAACTGATACATAGCTTAAGGACATTCTGTAGTATACAGTAAAACTTGACTTTACTGATACCTAACTTAAGGACATTCTGTAATATACAGTAAAACCTGACTTTACTGACACCTAACTTAAGGACATCCTGTAATATACAGTAAAACCTGACTGTTCTGATACCTAGCTTAAAGACATTCTGTAATATACAGTAAAACCTGACTGAACTGATACCTAGCTTAAGGACATTCTGTAATATACAGTAAAACCTGACTGAACTGATACCTAGCTTAAGGACATTCTGTAATATACAGTAAAACCTGACTTTACTGACACCTAACTTAAGGACATCCTGTAATATACAGTAAAACCTGACTGAACTGATACCTA
>NW_018407887.1:1111-91204 GCF_002113885.1 Mizuhopecten yessoensis | reverse complement strand
GATGATGCCTACACCTACAGATACATTGATGATGCCTAAACCTACAGACACCAGGATGATGTCTACACCTACATGAATGATGCATACACCTATAGATACATTAATGATGCATAAACCTACAGATACATGGATGATGCATCCACCAACAGATACATGAATGATGTCTCAACCTACAGATACATGGATGATGCCTACACTTGCAGATCAGGCGCGTAGCTAGCCCCTTTACCATGTGTAAGCCCGATATGGGGTTGCCGAAGGCAGCCCCCCCCCCCGAAGCGCGAGCAGGGGGAGGGTACGGGAGTGGGTCTTCCCCCTCCCGTAAGGGGGGTCTGGGGGGTCTCCCCCATGAATATTTTGTTTAAAAAAGAAATGTATTGTCTTTCATAAACTAATAACCAAATCGTAAACAAGACCATAGTTTGGGAATTATTGGACTTTTTAGGTCGAGAGAGTTGGGGGCCGGAAGAGCCCCGCCCTGGGGCAAATCCGGCCCCTACCAGGGCAAGTATGGCATGAAGGATAGAGAAGACAATTTACTAATAAGTGTATGGAATTTCATTCAATTCTGTTGGAAAATAAAAAAAACACATTGACTGTCTGTGTCCACTGTGCCATACTCGGAGTCGTTTGCGCCAGGCGTGAGTTTCTCAATTTACTCAATCGAGCAGTTTAGTTCCGCCTGGAACTGTCCATTAATGCAATGTCCATTTCTAAACTAAATACATTTTTGTACTAACTATTAACAATGTTTCATATCTGAGGATACTATATATTCAAAACTTAAACTCCACTTTATAGTATCAACAAGAAAAAATAACGTCATGAAAACCTATACTTGTCAAAATCATGTGCAAGCCCGGGCTTATTGGCTTACATGGTAGCTACGCGCCTGGTGATTATAAATGTTTTACCTATATTTCCGCTTTTGGAATCCCTTCTCTGCCTCCAGGGGGATACACCCACCGTTTATACAAAATTCAGTGTCCGTTGCCTATGGATGCTCAAGACCAAAGTAAGTCAAAATATACTGTGCCGTTTAGGATAAGTAGCGTTTAAAAGGAAAAGTTGACGCACGGACGGACGGACGGACGACGGACGCTGCGGTACGGCAAAAGCTTACCAAGTGATCTAAACATAAAAAGTATCATTCTTCAAAAGAAAATGTTAACCTTTGACAAGGATATCCTGTATATACTTTCGTAATGAAAACCAGATCTTGCCCCTTAGGGCCATACGTGTACTTTGCGTCATTGTATGAAGCTGTTTTGACGGTTTCATTGTACAAACCTCCGTGGGTATCCAATTTAAGAAAAAACACAATTCAAGCATTTACAAAATCGGCGGCTATGTTTGACGAACATAGTTTCAATAATTAAATGACGCTGACGAACATAAATAACGCAGAGATAAACTGGTTTTTTTCAGTGTGAAAAGGACTTTCTCTAGACTAAAAATGAAAACAAAACAAAACACAAAGACAAACAAAATAACAAACAAAGATGATTCAATACACTTCGTTGAACATATGCAGAATCGAACAATGTATTGATATATCAACACTGCATAATAAGCTAGTTCAGTATAACGTATTCCAGTAGCAAAAGCGAAATGTATTTTAAGACTTGAGTAAGATTAATTATGCATTATGTATATCAAATAAGAGAACGAAGTGAAAAGTAAAGAGTGCCATATCATAAGGTACAGCGTTAACTTCTTTGACTATAATTAACCACATGACTAAAACAGGTATTTTTCATTGTTTTTGTTGTTACTTGTATAAAACTTCAAAGTGAAAACAAAACAAAATCTACAGAATCCTTTGAATTCGAACAGGTATAAATTTATTGTTTGACACCGTATGTCATCCCTCGAGTGCGGAGGTAAGCGCTACCCTTTATCATAAGGTACAGCGTTAACTCAAGATATCCATATTGATATGTTGCCTCTATCTCTTTGCTTCCTCAAGGAGCGGACCTTTCAACAAATGATAGAACTGAATTGATTGAACAGTTGGGGATCATCAAAATAAATAGCACAAGCAAAACAATGTATAGAACCAGCCTGAAGACTGTGTGTGTGGACAGCAGCTAAGACAGTGTTAGGACTTCTTCCTCCCAGTAATGAAGTCGCTTTAGGCTGATCATGGCCGCAATCACAAGTGTCACTTGCCCTTATTTCATGGAGCCGTAAACTATCAATGCAGTGGTATGGGTGGGGCCCTCGTCGGGGATATATTGAATAAACCTGGGAGAAAGTCTAGCCTCTTTAGAGAGTAAGATGTAGACGTCAGTGTGAAGTGTATTTGTATTTTTTTGCTCGATTTGGTTTGGTTTAGCTTAGTATTGTTTAACGTCCTATCAACAGCATTTAAGGACGGCTTCCCATGTGTACAAGATACATGCGTGTAGTGTATGCCTGTTTTCTTTTGGGGAGGCTGTGACATGCTCGTGTTTGTCTTTATAGTGCTACCTCACTGAAACACACTGCCGAAGGCACCCAGCAGGACACCCCATACTGACAACGGGCAAACCAGTCGTCCCACTACTATTTTTACAGACTCTGGTATGTCTCGGCCATGGGACAGAATCCAAAGTCTTCCCCAAAAGGGGCGAACGCTCAACTAAAGACCAAAAGTGAGGCATTGTCAAGGAAGACATTAGGAAGAAGAAAGTTGTTTAGAAAGAAGAGAAAAGATAAGATCCCAAATTTAGTCGCCTCTTACGACCATGCAATGGGGGCAGCAGGTACAATTCTTACGTCCTACCTGCAGATAATCCACCTTCAAAACAACAGTGTTCCTGATGGCTCCGCGTCCTCCATCCCCATCCGTTACCTCTACCATTGTGATTGTTGCCTCACGTCAGCTCCGTCGGTATATATATATTTGAATTTGTCCAAGTCAAAATAAATCCACGAAGGCAATTAATTTCCCTGTACCATCATTACAACTGTTCCTAGTTTCAGTCTGCTTAGGATGATGACTATATAATGTAATAGATTTAATTTGTTGAAAATGCCTCATGGATGAAATATACATATAAGAATCATCTATGTTTCTCATAGCTCATCACTGTATTCCGTCTTTGCGTATTGCAGAGTTGTCTTCTCTTGGGAGCAGGTATTGATTGTTACGTCATTGGTTTGTGCGAGAAAATTACGTCGTTTTCTCAAAAATTGATGACGTTACTCTCACAAACAAGTGACGTAACAATCAATCCCTGCTCCCAAGATAAGATAACTCTGCAATACGCAAAGACGGAATAAGTTGTTGGGAAGATTTAAACTGTATGACATGTCCTGTAAAACTGTATAAGCTGACATGAGGATTTAACAGTATAGAATGACTAATATATTTATTTTGTATCAGATGTTATTCAGATATATATCGCATTGCTTTAAACTGTCATTCCCCACAAAGTTTAGCTGTCTAAAATGACTCATATGCATACACTTGATACGTTGTCGGCCATGATAAAATTGTATAAAATGCTACTTGGATTTAATTTGTAAAATATATCTAAATAATGTTTAGACGTAATCAGGCGTGTTATGAATACAATTGTGAAAAGATATCCTCATTTTCGTTTCAGAACCAGGAAGATGACACGTCGGGTCTACTAATGCCTTATAACCATTCTTAATGTACTCGTGACATTGTTTTCCTTGTACAAGGAAATATTACATATCTATACAACAAGATAGCACTAGTCTAAATGATTCAAATATTTCCTGATCAATGTTAAAAGTAATCAGGAAACAGTTCAGGTGACTAATTTTTATTACGAGAACCACCCTATGTCTGGTACATTAATCACATGATCAATAAAATAATTTGCAATTGACCAGTAATACCTGTTTTTCGTTTACATTGTAATATCAATTTCAGAAATCGCGTTCTCTCTGAAATCTGCAGGGTCAAAATACAGGTGAAATTGACATATATCATTCTAAGCCTGAAGAAGAGTCAAATCATATTTAGGGGAATAAACAACGTACTCCCAAATTTCTAACTGACTATCGTTCTAAACACATCCAAGCAAAAAAATAGAGTGTTCGACCTGTGTCTTAGATCCAGTATTGGATATATATTTATATAATTTGCATGTTATATCCGCTGACTTTTTACAAGCTCCTGCTCTACTGTATATGAAATGTTTTGAATAACTACCTATTTTTTTTTCTTTTATAAGGAAACATTTGTACAATAGTTATCCCTGAGTTAGATAAGTAGATGTATACACATACACACACTCCACGTGATACATTATTTATATGAAAGCCTAACATACCTGCGAGTAGGGGTGACTATTGCGGCCAATTTCACAATTGCAATATTATTGCTATCGCGGAAAAACTATTGCAATATTATTATTATTGCACATTTTATTGCGATAGTATTGCAATATTATTGGTTAGATAACATTAAGCCGTAGTATGTTAACTATGTTTTAAATCACGAATTTCAAATGTAAATTAATGCTATCTAGGGTTTCTCTAAAACAACTTACTGCCTGGTTTATATGTTTCTATTTGTCAGTTGTCATTGTGTTTATAATTGATAAATACAGATGTAAAAATAATAAAAATCCACAAATGATTGAAACTTAAACTCGCTTTTTAGTTTTTATTTGTCCATCTTAGAATCAAGAGAATGACACTTCTATAGAGCTTTGTCGCCTCTAGTTCAGTACTAGTATTGTTCATTGTTCAACATACAGTTTCCAGTTCTTCTTTAGAAAGATTAGCTTGTCCACATAGTCAGGTCTCAATGCGGACCTCTGAGCAGTTACAATGTCGCCCGCCGTGGAAAGATTCTCTGAATTCAGAGAGTGACCTCCCCTAAATCAGTGTAGCGACAAGCGATGCGGAACAAACGTAGTGATGACTCGGACATTTTCGGGGGAATTCCCAGACCGGAATATTTACATGTTTAAGGTTCCGAAAAGATGATTTTAATAACTATTGAAACAATCGATATCTGACGGAACAATCGGCAATAAATATTGAATTTTAATATACAATCGATGCATTGATANAAACAGACTACACTGTACCTTAACCGAGACATCCCAGAGTAAACAGAATACACTGTACCTTAACCGAGACATCACAAAGTAAACAGAATACACTGTACCTTAACCGAGACATCCCAGAGGAAACAGACTACACTGTACCTTAACCGAGACATCCCAGAGTAAACAGAATACACTGTACCTTAACAGAGACATCCAAGAGTAAACAGAATACATTGTACTTTAACCGAAACATCACAGAGTAAACAGAATACACTGTACCTTACCGATACATCACAGGGTAAACAGAATACACTGTACCTTAACCGAGACATCCCAGAGGAAACAGACTACACTGTACCTTAACCGAGACATCCCAGAGTAAACAGAATACACTGTACCTTAACCGAGACATCACAGAGTACACATACACAGTACCTTAACCGAGACATCACAGAGTAAAAGAAACCCACTGAACCTTAACCGAGACATCCCAGAGTAAACAGAATACACAGTACCTTAACCAAGACATCACAGAGTAAACAGAATACACTGTACCTTAACCGAGACATCACAGAGTAAACAGAATACACTGTACCATAACCGAGACATCCCAGAGTAAACAGAATACACAGTACCTTAACCAAGACATCACAGAGTAAACAGAATACACTGTACCTTACCGATACATCAGAGGGTAAACAGAATACACTGTACCTTAACCGAGACATCCCAGAGTAAAAGAAACCCACTGAATCTTAACCAAGAGATCCCAGAGTAAACAGAATACACTCTACCTTAACCAAGACATCCCAGAGTAAACAGAATACATTGTACCTTAACCGAGACATCCCAGAGTAAACAGAATACACTGTACCTTAACCGAGACATCCCAGACTAAACAAAATACACTGTACCTTAACCGAGACATCACAGAGTAAACGGAATACACTGTACCTTAACCGAGACATCCCAGAGGAAACAGAATACACTGTACCTTAACCGAGACATCCCAGAGGAAACAGAATACACTGTACCTTAACCGAGACATCCCAGAGGAAACAAAATACACTGTACCTTAACCGAGACATCACAGAGTAAACGGAATACACTGTACCTTAACCGAGACATCCCAGAGGAAACAGACTACACTGTACCTTGACCGAGACATCACAGAGAAAACAGAATACACTGAATCTTAAACGATACATCCTAGGGTAAACAGAATACACTGTACCTTGACCGAGACATCCCAGAGTAAACAGAATACACTGTACCTTGACCGAGACATCTTAGAGTAAACAGAATACACTGTACCTTAACCGAGACATCCCAGACTAAACAAAATACACTGTACCTTAACCGAGACATCACAGAGTAAACAGAATACACGGTACCTAAACTACGACATCACAAAGTAAACAGACTACACTGTATCTTCACCGAGACATCCCAGAGTAAACAGAATACACTGTACCTTAACCGAGACATCACAGAGTAAAAGAAACCCACTGAACCTTAACCGAGACATCAAAGAGTAAACATACTACACTGTTCCTTAACCGATACATCACTGAGTAAACAATATACACTCTACCTTAACCGAGACATCACAGAGTAAAAGAAACCCACTGAACCTTAACTGAGACATCACAGAGTAAACAGAATGCACTGTACCTTAACCGAGACATCCCAGAGGAGACAGAATACACTGTACCTTAACTGAGATATCCCAGAGGAAACAGAATACACTGTATCTTAACCAAGACATCACAGAGTAAACAGAATACACTGTACCTTGACCGAGACATCTTAGAGTAAACAGAATACACTGTACCTTAACCGAGACATCCCAGAGTAAACATACTACACTGTACCTTAACCGAGACATCACAGAGTAAAAGATACCCACTGCACCTTAACCGAGACATCACAGAGTAAAAGAAACCCACTGAACCTTAACTGATACATCACAGAGTAAACAGAATACACTGTACCTTAATCGAGACATCACAGAGTAAATAGAATACACTGTACCTTAATCGAGACATCAAAGAGTGAACAAAATACACTCTACCTTAACCGAGGCATCAAAGAGTAAACAGAATACACTGTACCTTAAGCGAGACATCAAAGAGTAAACAGAATACACTGTACCTTAACCGAGAGATCACAGAGTAAACAGAATACACTGTACCTTAACAGAGACATCACAGAGTACACATACACAGTACCTTAACCGAGACATCCCCGAGTAAACAGAATACACTGTACCCTAACTGCGAAATCACAGAGTAAACAGACTACACTGTACCTTAACCGAGACATCACAGAGTAAACAGAATACACTGTACCTTAACCGAGACATCCCCGAGGAAACAGACTACACTGTACCTTGACCGAGACATCCCAGAGGAAACAGAATACACTGTACCTTAACCGAGACATCCCAGAGGAGACAGAATACACTGTACCTTAACCGAGACATCCCCGAGTGAACCGAATACACTGTACCTTAACCGAGACATCACAGAGTAAACAGAATACAATGTACCTTTACCGAGACATTCCAGAGTAAACAGAATACACTGTACCTTAACCGAGACATCACAGAGGACACAGAATACACTGTACTTTAATCCAAACATCACAGAATAAACAGACTACACTGTACTTTAACCGAGACATCCTAGAGTATACAGAATACACTGTACCTTAACCGAGACATCACAGAGTAAAAGAAACCCACTGCATCTTAACCAAGAGATCCCAGAGTAAACAGAATACACTGTACCTTAACCAAGACATCCCAGAGTAAACAGAATACATTGTACCTTAACCGAGACATCCCAGAGGAAACAGACTACACTGTACCTTGACCGAGACATCTTAGAGTAAACAACAATATACACTCTACCTCAACCGAGATATCCCAGAGTTAACAGACTACACTGTACCTTAACCGAGATATCACAGAGTAAAAGAAACCCACTGCATCTTAACCAAGAGCTCCCAGAGTAAACAGAATACACTGTCCCTTAACCGAGACATCACAGAGTAAAGAAACCCACTGAACCTTAACCGAGACATCAAAGAGTGAACATACTACACTGTACCTTAGCCGATACATCACAGAGTAAACAATATACACTCTACCTTAACCAAGACATCACAGAGTAAACAGACTACACTGTACCTTGACCGAGACATCTTAGAGTAAACAGAATACACTGTACCTTAACCGAGATTCCCCCGAGTAAACAGAATACACTGTACCTTAACCGATACATCACAGAGTAAACAGACTACACTGTACCTTAACCGGGACATAACACAGTAAACAGCCTACACTGTACTTTAACCGAGACATCCTAGAGTAAACAGAATACACTTTATCTTAACCGAGACATCACAGAGTAAAAGAAACCCACTGCACCTTAACCGAGACATCACAGAGTAAAAGAAACCCACTGAACCTTAACCGAAACATCCCCGAGTAAACAGACTACACTGTACCTTAACCGAGACATCCAAGAGTAAACAGAATACACTGTACCTTAATCGAGACATCACAGAGTAAACAGAATACACTTTACCTTAACCGAGAAATCACAGAGTAAACAGAATACACTGTACCTTGACCGAGACATCCCAGAGGAAACAGAATACACTGTATCTTAACCAAGACATCACAGAGTAAACAGAATACACTGTACCATAACTGCGACATCACAGAGTAAACAGAATACACAGTACCTTAACCGAGACATCACAGAGTAAAAGAAACCCACTGTACCTTAACCGAGACATCACAGAGTAAAAGAAACCCACTGAACCTTAACCGAGACATCACAGGGTAAACATAATACACTGTACCTTAACCGATACATTCCAGAGTAAACAGAATACACTGTACCTTAACAGAGACATCCAAGAGAAAACAGAATACATTGTACCTTAACCGAGACATCCCAGAGTAAACAGAATACACAGTACCTTAACCGAGACATCACAGAGTAAAGAAACCCACTTAACCTTAACCGAGACATCCCAGAGTTAACAGAATACACTGTACCTTAACCGAGACATCCCAGAGAAAACATTATACACTGTACCTTGACAGAGACATCACAGAGTAAACAGAATACACTGTACCTTTATCGAGTCATCACAGAGTAAATATAATACACTGTACCGTAACCGAGACATCAAAGAATAAACAGAATACACTGTACCTTAACCGAGACATCCCTGAGTAAACAGACTACACTGTACCTTAACCGAGACATCCCAGAGTAAACATACTACACTGTACCTTAACCGAGACATCACAGAGTAAACAATATACACTCTACCTTAACCGAGACATCACAGAGTAAAAGAAACCCACTGCACCTTAACCGAGACATCACAGAGTAAAAGAAACCCACTGAACCTTAACCGAGACATCACAGGGTAAACATAATACACTGTACCTTAACCGATACATTCCAAAGTAAACAGAATACACTGTACCTTAACCGATACATCACAGAGTAAACAATATACACTCTACCTCTTAACCGAGACATCACAGAGTAAACAGAATACAATGTACCTTAACCGAGACATCCCAGAGTAAACAGAATACACTGTACCTTAATCGAGACATCACAGAGTAAACAGAATACACTTTACCTTAACCGAGCAATCACAGAGTAAACAGAATACACTGTACCTTTATCGAGTCATCACAGAGTAAATATAATACACTGTACCTTAACCGAGACATCAAAGAGTAAAAGAAACCCACTGCACCTTAACCGAGACATCACAGAGTAAAAGAAACCCACTGTACCTTAACTGAGACATCACAGAGTAAACAGAATACACTGTACCTTTATCGAGTCATCACAGAGTAAATATAATACACTGTACCTTAACCGAGACATCAAAGAATAAACAGAATACACTGTACCTTAACCGAGGCATCAAAGAGTAAACATAATACACTGTACCTTAACCGAGGCATCAAAGAGTAAACAGAATACACTGTACCTTTACCGAGAGATCACAGAGTAAACAGAATACACTGTACCTTAACCGAGACATCCCAGATGAAACAGAATACACTGTACCTTAACCAATACATCACAGAGTAAAAGAAACCCACGGAACCTTAACCGAGACATCCCAGAGTTAACAGAATACACTGTACCTTAACCGAGACATCACAGAGTGAAAGAAACCCACTGAACATTAACCGAGACATCACAGGGTAAACAGAATACACTGTACCTTAACCGAGTCATCACAGAGTAAAAGAAACTAACTGAACCTTAACCGAGACATCACAGAGTAAACAGAATACACTGTACCTTAACCGAGAGATCACAGAGTAAACAGAATGCACTCTTCCTTAATCGAGACATCACAGAGTAAACAGAATACACTGTACCTTAACCGAGAGATCACAGAGTAAACAGAATGCACTCTTCCTTAATCGAGACACCACAGAGTAAACAGAATACACTGCACCTTAACCGAGACATCCCAGAGTAAACAGAATACACAGTACCTTAACCGAGACATCACAGAGTAAAAGAAATCCACTGAACATTAACCGAGACATCACAGGGTAAACAGAATACACTGTACCTTTACCGAGAGATCACAGAGTAAACAGAATACACTGTACCTTAACCGAGACATCACTGAGTAAAAGAAACCCACTGTACCTTAACCGATACATTCCAGAGTAAACAGAATACACTGTACCTTAACCGAGACATCACAGAGTAAACAGAATACACTGTACCTAAACCGATATATTCCAGAGTAAACAGAATACACAGTACCTTAACCGAGACATCACAGAGTAAAAGAAACCCACTGAACCCTAACCGGGACATCCCAAGGAAAACGAAGTACATTTGACCAAAACCAAGACATCCGCATGGAAACAAAATACATTTGACCTAAACCGAGCCATTCCCAGGTAAACACAATACATTGCCCGAAACCAAGACACCCCAAGGCAAACAGAATACATTGAACCTTAACCAAGCCATCCCCAGACATCAAACAAAATACATTAAAATAAATCATACCAAAAAAACCCCAATCCCCATGTTAACACGCTACATTGTACCTAACCCGAGGCATCCCAGAGTAAATATAATTTATAGTTCCTAAACTGATACTTCACCATGTAAATATGATGCATACGCATAGTTACCCAGTTAAGTTTTGTCATAAATCATTCGTTCAGGTATGATTTTTTTCTCATTTTGACATATTAATGGTGGAAGTTTTAAGCAAGGAAATGTAATTGTTTATGATAGGGCGTAACCTTGTTTAATATGTGTCTTCCAAAGTTGTGCAGTGCTTTCTTTGTATTCTTACGCACGTGAATTCATCAACACGAATTGTTTCCGTATGGTTTATTGTATAAATTGAGACGCTACACCCATTAATCACATCCTGCAGCCAGACGTTATAGTGCATGGGTATCTGTCGCTGAGATCATGCATATCTCTGTTATTTCACTCCTGTGTTTCGGGCTGGTCCTTGGATCCTGCCAGGCCAGAGATACTCGAGAGTTTTTACGAGGTTTGTTAATTGTGAATTGATAAGGCTACTTTTAAATGTACACTATTGTGATATTGTAATTACGCTGACATTTCTTTAATTGTAACACGCATTTTAGATACTCTCTTGGTGGCATTTCTGACGTTTACATACTGTTGGGAACACGGGGATTATTTACGTTTAATTTAACTGTATTTATTTTCATACCAGTGAAAAGAACTAAAAGCTTAGATGAATGCATATGCATACAGGCAGAAGATTTATCAGTTGTGTTTATTTTCGTTATTTTGACTTTTTGAAACAATTAAACGAACTAGTTATGCATATGTATTTATCAGCTACAAGGCTGTTTAAACATTTTTTTTTGTTATTATGTTGAAGTGTATACAGGTAAAATAGAAAATATATTAAAATATAATGTCAAACAATTGTTTTCTTTGAGCTTATGCCGTACAGCGGCATCCGTCATCCGCCCATCAACAATATATTTCAACAATTCCTTTCGTTAACCACTGATTAAGATTTAACCAAATTTGAATGCATGATTCCTAGAGATTCAGAATTGAACAAATGGAAGGGCTGACCCCTCTTGGGCCCTTCGGGGCGGGGCAAAAAAGGGTAATATAGACATATTGCTTTTATCGAAATCTTCGCAGGAACTATTTGATGAAGTTTACCCATATTTATTGGTTGGAACATCCCTAGGTGACAATGATTCAGAATTGTACTGCCCTCAACCTTAAATCCCAACCAAACAAACTTAGTCCCCAAGTCATAACAAAGATACATTTGGAATTTCCATTCTGTCACAAAAAATGCAATAGCTGAATGTGAAGATTTGGATAAACAGATATGCTACTAGGGTTTGCCCCGGAGACTGGTCCTCTCCATGGGATATTATTAGTCAAACTTCTTTTAATGGCAATATTGTCATGATTGCTTAAATATCCAGTGTGAGTCATACAGGCCCTCTGTGCCTCTAATTTATATTAGCGGTAAAGATGCCTTTATCAATTGTGTTTGTTTTGGTCTATAGTTGTAGTCGGTACAAAAATTAAAACGATACTATTCTCTCCTACAAAAGTATTCTTTAAGAAGTTTTTTGTTTTGTTTTTCCATGAACTATTATGAACTGAAAATGTATTTAAACGTACCTAATGTATTACGTTTAAATAAAACATGCATTTGTGAAAAGGGGGCCTAGACTTTATTTCGTTTTGGCCATTTTTAACATGCCTTATAGTATAAAACACAGTAAAGACAATGCACGTCTGCTTTCATTTTCCCGTAAGTCCATACACTTTTGTGAACAGATAGATAAGCTGAAGCATCTGACGCAGCTGACGCAAAAACAAACAACGTTTCATGCCAATATTGTTTTTTCTTCTTTGCAGATTTACAGAGGGAATTACGAGATGAGCTTGCGAAAGAGGAGTTCGAGGAATTCTTGGATGAGCTTCAAAAGCCTGGATCATGCAGCTGTGATACTAACTCCTGTTCCTGTTGTGTCAATATTCATTTGAAGACTGACATGCACGGTAAAGCAATATTGATATTTAATTTATCGCATGTCAAAAACCTATAACACGCAACAATTTATGTTATTATCGCTTTTAGTATTCCTATGAGTATACAAATGTGGATGTATGTTAACTAAATATTTCAAAAGTACGCCATATCTCAAACATATAATGATTTGTGCTATATCACCTGAGTAAAATAACATATAAAGTGTTATACAAAGTCTCCATTATCCAGGTGACACGTTTGTTTGGAATCTGCTAACTTCCCTGTTAATGTCAAAAGAACACCTGTCAAGTGAATCAATGCGCGTGACAGAATGGCCAGGCTGATGAAGGAAGTATCCGCTGTCACTGTTTAAATGCTGGGTCTGGTGAACTATCCTTATCGCCTCTATGCACGTCTTATGAATATGACATAATTTGCTACATGGATATCTGATATTAGCTGGCAGCGTGTCGTGTACCCTTTAAATGACCCCTACTGTAATTGCTAATGTCATTCTGAGGTTGTCATCCCACTTCTGTCTGGTTGAAGAGTCATCGTTATTTTTGATATATTTCTGTGTGCATCACTTGCACTTCATGTTATATATATGTATATGTCCGGCAATATTTGTTTGTCATGGAGAAAGGGTCCTCATGCTGTATAAGCTAAGACCTGATGGTGTTTAATGACTTGTGGTAGCTGTTATTACCCTACATCTATGACACATTGGCGATAGTAAAACGAGATGATTGAAGAGTTGTATGCTATATTAAATTGAAAATAGATTTTGTTTAATTGTAACTTAAACCACTAATCGTCATACTCATGTACTATAGTGAAGGAATCTTCCACGTTCCTATACCAACATTTTGTCGGTTTTGGATACAAGGAAAGTGCTTCTCATAACGTTCCCTTAGATTGTTGATATTTGTGATCCAATGACACATCCTTGCAATTGTTTTTAGGACACCCCCATTGACAATAAACACATTCTAAGAGCCTCATGATTATACTTCGTTATCAAGGGTAGCGTTTGTCTTTAACACATCGGATGAATGCCGATACCGGAACGCTAGTGAAGAGCGCCGAGACATCAGCTTCTGTCCTCAAATGGTGTTCCTTGATTACATTGGCGACATAGTCACTGTTATGTATATGGTGTTTTGTTTTACCGAACAATGCTTTGCTATGCTACCCGGGCTATGCTTGTCTGCTAAGTATCAGGTCACGTGGTGGATGATGCTACCTTTATTCAACACCATTAGTCTAAGAAGGTAGATCTACGAAAGCCTATGACGCGTTTACATACATAGTAAATACCACAAAATCATGACACTTTCAAAACTAAGGAAACCAAATGTACAAAATCCGTTTGTAGAATAAGTTATGTTCCCATTATACTAAACGATGATTTTTTATTTCAGTTTGTGGGGTGGTAGCCTTTGAGGAAAATATAGATGTTAACTTTTCCCTCCAACTCAACGGAGCTGTTGTTTTCACGGTCAAGATCAAAGGTTATTGTCTTTGTCTTTGTCTTATTTATATTTTCCTGCAGCCATAACACGATAAAACAAACTTATTTAAAATAAATGAAAAAGAAATATTTAAATGAAAGAAGTATTTGTTTTAAAAGATTTTTTAAGTATCATAGCGAGGAACTATACTGAAAATAAAAGAGGTACAAACTTATAGATGCAAAAATCAAATTGGAAAAGAAAACAACATATAATGTCTAGCAACAAGTTCATGAAATACTTATTTATCAACTTTTAAAAGTAGGTTCCACCGCCTAACAGTAACAGAATAAGTAGTTGAGATACCAATGACAGTACATCTCATCATTATGAAAACACATCGAACATTTCGTCACAAATATTCTTGATACACGTACATTACACAGTCATTTTTATTATAGGTGTTAAGCCTCCTCCGGTATGTAAGGACATCATGGGTTTCAAGGCGTGCGTCACCTTTGAGAACATCACCATTGATTTAAAGGCTCACACATTTTCCGGATGTGCCTTCTTGAAAATCAGCAAAGGTCCAGTGATTGTGGCTCATCACGAACTCGGCTGCTTTAAACTACCCCCAAAACTGAAGTACCGTTTACCCGACAACCAGACCATCGGATTATAATAGGACTGTCTCACTAAGGCAGTACAATACGAATTCCATCTTCAAACAACGAACAATTACACACCAAAACCAAAATATAAGTTTTTGTAAAGATTTAATCTTTTATGTAAATATTTTGAAAATTGACACTTCCAATTGTGATTCACCTTTAAAAGTAATTAAACTGCAGTGCTATATATTTTGCTGTTTATCTTAATTATTGTGGGTATTGTTATTCAGTTTGCATGGCTATTTGTTTCCCTTTTCGAATCAAGTCCTACAACCTTATATTATAAAGCAGGAACATATCTTATATCTTATAACTAGCTCTATCGAAACTAAATATCGAATTACATCCTGTACATGTGATTTATGATCTTAATATTTCAACCCGCACAGAACAAACAGGAAAAAGAAAATAAGAGTTATCATTGCAAGGAATTCCTCAAGGACATATGCGATATGTGATTCCTTCGTAATGAGCTTCATACATAAACAACACTATGTTGCTTGTAGTGATTCCTCTCTCAACAAACTTTTTTTTTTCTTTATACAAACTAGTAATTAAAAGCATATAACAGGCTAAATCGTAAAAGCATATAATTGCTTGACAATGAAGTTAAGGTAATAGGATTGTGTCACCATTTATCAGTAGTATTTTTCAAAATTTGTAGTTATATTGCTTTGAAATAAAGAAAATGTTCTACCACAAAAAATATCGGTTGTCAGAATGTTAAGGATTTTAAATGGAAATTTATGTAAAAAGGAGTGAATTTTGAAAAAAAATGAAAGACACAATTGTTTGCAAAATAATGTCAATAAAAATGATACTGCCATATATTAGTATTACATTAATGTATATCAATTTAATAAATGCTGAAATTGTATACAATAAATTATCTATAAACGATTAAAAATTGACACTTTATAATAAAACCATATACATATAGTAATTACATGGAATAGTTATCTTCCTTGAAAAACTTCACGGTAGTGAAATAGGTAGCCGGTTTCCTGAAGAACAGACAAATGGACACATGTGACTCATTGATAAATAACAACTGAATTAATACCTGGATTGGTTTGAAATACTTTAATATCGAGAGATCACACTGTTCTGTCAATAATAAACATACAATATTCATCAGTTTAATATTAAACATTAGAATATGCGGAAATTGTGATACTGTCTCCTTATATTGGATTTTCAACTAAGGATGTACTTCCTATTTCCGTTTATCAATACACTCCTAAGACCTTAATTCTGATTTGGTTTTGTAGTGTTTAACATCCTAATTCCAGCAAATATCATTTAAGGACGTGCCTCTATTTTGTTATTAGTGCGTGTATTTTATCTTTCTGCCAGAAGTGGTACGCTCCTTTATTTGCATGTTTTTCCTATTTCAAGTAATGGAATTGTATCATATCTTATCTATGATTAATGGTACACATCACATGCATGCAAGAAAGATAACTTATCTATTGTGCAGACATGAATACATGTACATCTTCTCGTACACTATAATATGTTTGAATAGTCTATTTTATATATAGACAATAACAGGTTACAGTTTTAAATCATGTATTATAACTGGTATAGTTGCTTGTCTATTAAGTCAATGAATAGTATCATATCTGATCTAGGATTCACGGTACACGTAACGTGTATGCTAGAAAGATTACGTATTTATTGTACATGAAATACATCTATATATTTTCGCTTATAATGAAATACCGTAAAGATTATTTTTACCGCGGAAATGATGTTTTCGCGAATTTCGCGGGTCAATGCGGTGGTTGAGAAAATATAATTCGCAGAATAATATGCCAAGCGTAAATATGAATTGCGATAACATACATCATAACATGCATGTCGTCAGGGAATAGCGAGTATGTGGACATGACGATCCATATACACCAAGAGTTATATTAGATGTTTGGAAGTTGATTGTGTGACACATGTAATTTTGGCGAGGAATTTGACAACAAATACACTCACCTGTAGGGAAAATTCACGCAAATTGAATCTCGCGTAAATAACAGTTATACGGTATGTTGAACTTGTTTCATTCAGATTTATCAAATTATTTATCAAATGACAAAAATAAATAATATGTTATGCAAATTAGCTATTTAAATCAGGCAGCTCGTGTTGTAATCATCAAGGATTCGATCTCAAAAAGAAATATTACCTACGGCGAGACGTTTCCAATTAAACAAGCGAAACAGTAACGCGAGCGATCGTCGAATTAACGATAGAAATAATGTCTATTCCGAACCCACATAATTGTATATTATCAGCAGAGATGCTAAACATTAGTTAATTTGAGGATATCTCAGTGTGGGAATAGTGTTTTGATGGTTATCAACATTCATTATAATGTCTGATAAATCGGGTTATGTAAACTGAAATTGTACTTAAAACCAACCGTCGTGACTTTTCTTTATTAATGTGACATGTAATTCGAGTTTAAGTAAAATATGCATTCCTTTCAGTGATATTATTTAATATGGTCTTAAAGATATCACACATATTTTATCCAGCTGAGACAATTTACGATAGCCCGAAGACAAAAACGAGGAAATAAACAAAAGGAAACAGAAAATTTCCAATAACCTCGTACAAACAAGGCGTATTCATAATTCAATAGGTTGATATTCTATTCTTCCTTGTACTTTATATAAATCTGAGCGCATGTTGACCCATATAATGCGAATTATTTCCGTATGGTTCTCGATATATAATGAAAAATTTGAAGAATAAGTTATATCTTGCGGCCAGAAGAAACACTTGAGTAGCTACTGCGCCTGGAATCATGCATACCTCTGTGATTTCACTCCTGTGTTTCGGGCTGGTCCTTGAATCTTGCCTGGCCGGAGATCATGGACAGTTCTTACGAGGTTTGTTGTTCATGAAATGATACAGATTACTAAGACATACTAATTGATACAGTTTTTTTTTATTATCGCTGATATCTCTCTTAACGATCATCGAGCAAATGCATGTTAGGTGCGCTATTGTTGGTTTTGGTTTAAAGGCGTTTAATTACTCTCCGGGACACTAGTTTCCCTGACATCCATTCCTTTTTTTACAATTTTACATGTTAATATAAAAAAAACTAAAACATTTATTAATGTTTTTTTACCTACAGCCGGAAGTTCTTTTTTCTGAGATTTTTTATTTATTTTTTTATCTCTATGATATCTATGCTCTTAATAGTAGAAATATCCCTTCTTGAGCGTTTTTGATTTTATAATAGACACGTTTGTAAAGTTGCTCATTGACACTTCAACTATAATATTTTTGAAAATGTTTTGCTAATGTAAGATTGGGTATATGGAATTCGTTGACGTAAACAATTTATATAATGCTGACTAATTACAGGTATGTTCAGTCTAGTTGAAACGACACAAATACTATTTTTGCTGATTCAGAAGAAATGTTTTTTTCCAATGTTTTCCGATTTTGTTTTCAATGAATAACAATGAAACTGAATATTCGTTGAATATAAACTCACGTACAAAATAAAATTGGATTTTCGCATTCAAAGACTCACTTGTTCTACTACTGCACTTAACAAATAATACATGTCATTTGTTATTCTCCATATACATACATGTATATATAATGTAAGTAATGCAATAAACTATAACAAAAAACACAAAGATACATTCAATGCAAAACCGACCGAAAATTCAATATGGTAATTGATTTCTCATTGCAGATTTACAGAAGAAGCTACGAGATGAGCTTGCGATTGGAGATTTCGACGATTTCATCGATGAGCTTCAAAAGGCTGAATCCTGCAATTCTGCGAATAACTCTTCTACCTGTTGTGTTAAATTTCGTTTGTCACAGGACATGAATGGTACATCAATATTATCTTTTTTGTTAAACGCTTACTTAAACATGATCAAATTTGTTATATGTAAATTGGGTAAAACATTGAGTAAGTGAGGAGAGTGAAAACAGTAGTCGTAAAAAGTGTCCCACATATTGTTTTCTTTCTTTATAATTTGTAGAAAAGCTGTTTTTCTCTTACGGATGTAGTCAATGTAACTGTCTTCAAACTGTTTTTGTTTTTAATCTGCAATTTCTCTTTGCCCAACATCATCTTTCTTGTTGGTTGTTTAGTTCTTAAAACGCTTCCACTTCCTCGCTTTATATGTTGGGGTTGGCACAGGAAGGGTGGGGATCGGGAAAGGGGGTTGTTAGCTTAATACTAAGACTGCTGTTGATTGCGATTCATGTATATGTTGTATTGTTTTTCTTTAGTCTTTGACTAGTAACGTAATTTAATTCTTATTTTTTAAAGAAAATAACAACTCAATCTGCGTCACACATGGCTTCATTGTAAAAATGTTTGACCTTTGCTTTCAGTTTGTGGAATCGCATCATTCGAGGAGGATACGTGTGTTAACTTTAGAGTCACACTAAACGGGAATGTTATAATGGCAGACAAGATAAAAGGTAAGTGACAGTAATCATTTCCACGCTTTGAATTCTTATGGTTCGTTATAATTTATCTTAATGCATGTTTCCTCCTAAGATAAAATCACATATCCAAAGTGGTTTACTTGATGTTATCGGTAATAGCTTACACATTCACTGTCAATATGTAGCATAAAGTGGTTTTTTTATAAGATTAAGACTTGTGATTTTATCTGACGACGTAAATAAAATTCCTGACATGCCTGAATGTTGCAATATACATACATTTATATGAATGACTGTAAAAATAATAAAGTGAGAAAAAGGACATCTTTTACTTCAATGCGTAGAGTTTTTACAGTTGTTTTTTCTTGGATTTGATATAATGTAGCTACATAGTGAAATGGACCATTTTCCCCTTTTCTTTCTTTATTTACAGTGTATTTTAAGAAGAATATTACGTATTGTCAAAACGTCAAACAGAAGAGAGATGCACACTGACTTTCTTGTATGAACAAGTTAAACTGATTTTTCTGTATCATTTTATACTATTAAGATTGTTTGTTTGTTTTCTCAGGAATTTTATGAAAATTAATTAATATGTTTATTTTTTTAGGGTTCAAGTGTTAGTGTATATCATGTGTCTGGGACCACGTTAAATGTGTTGTTTTTTGCACTGATCCTTGGCAACAATCTTTTTTGTTTAAGGCGCTGATCCTCCCCCGATTTGCAAGGGTTTCCAGCAGGGTTACAATGCATGCGTCCTCTTTGAGAAAGTTACCGTTGATTTGAAAGGTCACACATTTTCCGGATGTGCAAGTATACAACTCAAGAAGGAGTCAAAGTTCGTAAAACGGTTCCAACTCGGGTGCTTTGAACTATCTCCGAAATGGAAATACCGCTTATTGGAAAACAAAAGCATCGGAACATCCTAGTGAGGAAACTGAACATACGATTACCAATTCTAAATACCCAATACTGAAAGACCAGAACCAAACTTTTTCGTTTGTTTGATTTAAAAAAATATGTATATCTTTCATGTTAAATGGCACATCAAACTCTGGTTTACCTGATCAATAAATAAAACTACATAATGATATGTAATTGTGTTTTGCATTATTATTGAAAAGGTTATTTAGAATTGCTATTATTTCCTCTTTCCAATCTGAAATGCAGTTACTGTTGACCAGTAAAAGGAAATCAAATATTGTAAGTAAAATAATAGAAACTACATATGACATTATTTCCTAACCTTAGTTTTTTTTCAATTTTAACTGAACAAACAGAAAAAGAATGAATATTACAAAAACTTCCTTAATGACTAATTGTATGATTTAAGAACGTAACACACACAAACGTGATTGTACTTTTAATTATTTTGTAAACGATACAGTGTGCCCAGGAATAGAATAAATTACACTATATCGTATACAGTTGTACGATCTGTGCTATATTTGTCCTTTTAAAAGGGTCTCATGCATAAACAGTAGAGCTTTCTCCCATTAACGGTAATTTTGTTTCCAATTAAGCTAAAATCACTTATGAGATCTTATTTCATTTGCGGGCACAGTTATGTTCTTCAATGTCTTTGGTTTGTTGTTGTCATTTTCAAGCTTTCAAAATACTTTAATATAAATGAATGCTTTTCTGTATTAAAACTGGTTCAAGGATACTGTAGGCTTGTTCACTGTAAACGGTGCTGAGAGTAGTTTTCCTGAGTAGTGAAGACATCATATTCGAAGGTAGGCAATAGGTAGTACAGCAATGATCATCCAGAGTAAGTGATGAAGGTTAATATACATGTATAATAAATAAGTGATGGGCAGTGCAGATATCATAATCCATAAGTAAGTAATATGAAGTACAGCTAACATAATCAACTGTAAATGATGGGTAGTGATGACAATTGTTCGCAGTTAGTGATAGATATTGACGCTGTACTTATCAACGGAAAATACATACATACAATGATATGATATATCACGGAAATTGATGAATGTACTCTTTCTGATAAAGCAGTGTATGAATGTGTGGTATAGCTTAAAACTACACAGGTAAAATCAAGTAAAATGAAAAACACGAATACAACAAGTGAATACCGAGATGTCGTCAAAACCTCAACTCGAACACAAAGTCGACAACACAAGGACAAAGTATGGACAAAAGCAATAGATAAATGAAGACCCCTGACAAAGTACAAGGGGAATAATCCCAGGTGTTCCGAAAGGGTAACCGTCTGCAAAGCAATGTCCTTATATATTCATGCATTGTTACAGTACGTTGTCCGAATACCCACTGTTATCTAAACCATTTATCCATGCAAAATGTCCAACAATATGTCCTCGCTTTTACGGGTATCAATTTTCACCACATAGTGATAAAACTAATAGCGCTAGTTAATACAGGACGAAAACTGAACTGCTAAGGCTGAAACATGACAGAAACTATATTGCAAAAAGTGGGTAAAGACGAAAATTGTAATGCTATGGTTGATACATGACGAATATTGTATAGCTATGACTATCAAGGTGTCGTAATATCAATGGAAAAAATATAACAGACAGAAACCATAAGTGTTTAAAGTGTTTATTTTCATTTATGCATTAGCATTACTTCATTTTAATTCAAATCAATTTTGTCGACCAAATTTGTTATATATACAGAGGTGTCACTGTGAAATGACAGAAGTAGATGATCCAGCAGACATCCGTCGTGTTCAATTTTGAATTAATTTCAAGTTAAACTTACTAGTTTATAGTTTTTTTGTGTCTCTTTACTCGCAGTGCAGAATGGCATAGCTATACAAATTTTACAGGCAATACAATGCGATGTAATTAACCTCAAGAATCTCCATACCACTGCCAAAACCTGTAACTAAATGTTAGAAATTGTATCAAATTGTAGAAAAATAAACCTTACCGGACTTTCATGAGAAATCATACAAACAATGAAATTAACAAAATATAATCAACAATAGAGCTGTGCGAATCCTAGATTTCGGATTGTTATCTTACTATTCTAACGGACTGAGCTAATTGGTCAACGAATGTTTTTCTGGTCAAACGTTTTCTACAGTTTTTCGAATTGCAAAGGAATGGGAGGTTACTGTACGTAGGGATAACAACAGTGCAGTGAGACAGGAGTCATTTAATGTATTACATTTGCGGAAGATAACATAAGGGAGGTAACACAATCCAGTAGTTTTTGCAAGCATTTAAAACAATGATGCTATCAGGAAATTTTCGAAAAATGGGGAAACAAACTGAAAAAACTCCATACTTGGCCTCAAAACAATCACAAACTAGAAAAAAACGTGTAAACAATACAATGCGATATGAATGAAATTAATTTTGAAAAAGCAAAATACGGCAGGTCTACAGAGACAACTATCACTATGGCATACATTTTAACATTAATAGTGTATTAAATGAAGTATATGTAATTCGTTGTGCATGTTTGTTTTCAACAAGACGGTTTGTCGCATTACTACAACACATAAGGAACATGAATTTGACGGAATAATGTTTAAAAATTCAAAATAAATATTAATTTCAACATTTGTTGATGTGTATATCTCTCGTAAAATAATGATTTCAAATGATACTTTTCAACTGTGTTAAAGCTTGTCCTGTTCAAAACAATTGTGCTTTATTTGATTATTGATACAATCGAGTATTTTCATAAATTCATTTCTGGGCACCTATCACATTTTTTAATCATCAATAAATCACCTTAATTTAAATGACAAAAACCGTTACAGCTCTTAATATTAAATAAGTGTACAAAATAAAAGTTTAATTGACGCTACATATAATTATTTATCGATATAATTAATCAGGTTATTTGCAAGAAATGTTTGCGAAAGTAATGAAACAAACCAAGTTTAACTTTATCGAATAAAATGTGTATGTATACATTGATGCTAGTAACTGTTCAATGTAGTGTATTTATCAGATCAAAAGAATACAATGAGGACGAATTGATTACACGGTACTCATATAAGTGGTATATATGTACAATGATTCGTGTTGGGAAGGTGAATGCTCTGGGATTCTGTTTTTATGGATTGGTAGGCATGCCACAGACGGCTTACAAAGCGTGGAAACAAAAAACAGAAACAAGCAAGCAAAGAGGCGTCAATTGATTGAATTGATATTGCGTCGCCGCTCCCCGCACAAATAAAAAAATATATATTAGAAAGTTAATTATTTTGATTCCAATGTCAAATACATTGTTAGTTTAATTTGTATCATATATGAGATAATGGATAAGCGACATTATTACGTAGACGTCAAGACTATGTAGCAGTTCCCCCGATGAGATCTTACACAATGTTGATATATATATATAACAACTTTGTGGCATGGAAATGCGTTTGCGTTTGTTTATTGCGATTATGAAGAGGTTTACGCTTTGTAACCAGTTAATTCTTCAATTCATAAGAATACTAGCATCACACAAAGTCCTGTAAGAGTATCTGTTATTTACTCTTCATGCTATTCCTCATTTACATTGGCTGTATTTCTATTTTCTTTTTATATTAGTGACTATGTACTTATTTGTCTAATCTTGTTAGGTAAACAAAGTTGGTTGAGGTCCTGAGCTACTTTGTATACGAAACCACCATAAACACGTTGTATACGTTTTGTATCAGGTGTATACTATATCAATAGCGCTAGCACGAATTTGCACAATTGCAATTATTCGGGAAATTAGGCCCTCAACACCTTTCTGGTAAGATGGATAGGAAACACATACCACTAAACAATGAATGTGTTTTTACCAAAACAATTATGAAATATTTAACATTCTCACTTCCAAGTATGAGTACATGTTGTAACTGTCTCAACATTTTGGAATAGATAAAAGATCAGATATGTTCTAATGTTTCATAATTTTCTGCAAACACCCTAATACATTTTACGGCTTTATCCTTTCGAATTATCAGGGCAGAACATGTTCATGATATCTAGATACACTGTATATAATTGGACCACCTGATTAGTATATGGATACGTTCATTATTTACCTATCAAGTACATCAATTTGGAGCGGAGGTGATCTTCATCGTTTGATATTTAGCAAATGATGATAGCATGATGTCTCACATAGGAAGAGGTAGTGGAACGAAAACATTGTGCGTCACAAACATTTCTGGTCACAAACGTTGGCTGTTTCAAAATTTTGTTGAGTCGTCCTTCTTTCCAGATTCGTCTGGATGGGAGAAGGTACTGTTAATATAGCCATGCTCGTATGAGGGCTCTAGTCCTCCATTTTGCAGATCAGGTGCAGAAGGTACAGTGTTTGTTTGGCTGTAGTTACCATTTGCATATCCGCGAGGCTCGCCGGGTTCGTATGATATGACTTTGCCTTTTGGTCTATATAAACCGCCTTCGACATCCATATCGATGACAGGGGTAACTTCGACTGTTTGAGAATATCTCGGGCCGGTTCTGTTTTCAGGAAGCGCTGGACCCCATGCTCTGGTTGGGGTATTTACTCGTTTACAGAGCTTGAAAATACAGAAAAAATAATACCTATATTTTGAACGTCTATAAAGTACTTAAATGTTTTACATCAGTGAGGAATTTGAACTCTTTTGTATAGTTTCGAGTGCTTTAAATTTTACATTATTTACATTTTCTTCATGTAAGATATACAGTTTGTATGTCGGTCATTATAACCCAGAAAATTGAATAGAAACTATTAGATACAAATCTTAACAAAATAGATATCAACTCGACAGAATTAATCATATTCATGTTTGTTGTTGACTGCAATCATGAAAACAAATCGTGAAAATTGAAAACAAGATTCCCTCTTCGATAACACATCACCGAAAAATAACATTTTGTGAAAAATTTGGCAAAACTACATCTGTAAAATTCATAAAATTTAAAATGATCAACGTCAGACAAATGTTATATTAGAATAATTTTATTTTGGCTATTCCCCCAATGGTAGATTTTTTCATGTAACAGTGTATATCATATATCCACAGACAACACACAACGAGATGATGTCGTATACCGCAATGTTTTGTGCGGTATTTGTAATTCTACGTTCTGATTGGTTGAAGTTCCTTGGCGATGATATTACTGCGCAATATTGTTTTGAGCAACATTATTTTGTTTTTATAAGAAAAAGAATATATGCACTAACTGTGAAATAAACAAAGTATGATTGTCTTAATCAAACTATAAGGGATAACAATAATTATTGTTGAGGTTAAATGGTATATCTATTTCTGATAAGAACAAATACATTTTTCACAAAACGAACTTTTGTGCATAAAACGCTTCGCGGATTCATGCAAAGTGCACAGAGCTTTTTTTCGGTATCTACCTTATAACCCCAAAGTCAATCCAGTTTATTTCTTAAATATTGTCACTTCCACTGGAGATATTCTAAAAATAATTCATTTTAATTCTGATCGACTTCTTTCTTCAGAAAACACTCACCGTGAATAGCCCATTCTTGCACATGTAGATGATGTACCAGATAGGCATAAAACATAGAGCGCCTGCTACAATCAACCAGCCAATCGCCTGAGCCCAGTCTGGGTACACGTATCCGTCAGACACAAATTTCTCGTAGTCGATACACTTCGCTACTATAACAGCCTGGGAAACATTAACAGTCGTCAAATGTTATGATATTTTTTTCATCCAAATCAACATGTCAATTTTGAGTATACATTCAAAAGCATTTTGGTGAACCGCTATTATAACAGCAAACATTTTACTATGGTAACGTGAACAATAAATTTATTTTATTATTTGTTTATTTTGCTTTTTATTCATATTTCTGAAATGGATGTAAAATTATAAAAATAAACGGTCCATTGTATATATAATATAGCAACATAATACTTCTTAAGTAATTAATGACGTAGAATGACCACATACGGCGTCCTCATTTAGTCAACACGGACACCTAATAAAAGTAATAAATCATCTTTTCAACTTACCGCCAAACAAATAGGGGAAACAAAACACCACATGATTCCAAAGAACAAAAAGCTTATCGTGATACAAGTGTTTTGCCCAAGCATCATTTCAATATCCTGTTTGAAATTCCAAAATCCTGAAACAAGTAAAAAGTGATGTTAGTTTCAAGATATGAATTATTTACAAAATTACCACATATTTGGATTTCACTGAAGATGAGAGCATTTTTATTTAAGATACTTCGTTATTGATGCATGTTTGATTGGAGGCAAAAACTGAAAATAAACTTAAATGTCACGCAAAAGAAAAGAAATATTTTGTTAAAAGCACGATGTGACATGTACATGTAAGTATGGTTCTATGTTGACCACGTTTTGTAGCTGTTATAAAAGAAATCGGGATCAAATTTTAAGCATAATATTCAGTACCGATACCATATTCCCCACGAATAAATCCGGCTATACGAATACGGTTAAAGAAAGCAATATTAGCTCTGTATTTAACTTTCAATTTTATCAACTTTGACAGTAATAGAGGTTTATTATATTTGTACGGAGGAAACATGGACATTACCCCTAATCATGTTCTCCATAAGCGGAAAAAAAATATGAATCATGGGAGTTTATTAAAGGTCATTTGTTTACTGAGGTATCTCCTCACGTTTTGATGTTTTCCCAGTTCCTTGTAAGGAGGACGTACAACGTAAAGATCAATGATATTGTCTAAAAACATTAAATTGCTATTGTGATAGTAACATCCCTTTGAAAACGTTACACTTATATCTGGAAAGCACTGAATTCACTAGGAAAGTGTTGAGTTTAACAAATGTCAAGGTAATACACTTACCGTAAATGTCAAGGTAATACACTTACCGTAAATGAAGTTGATGGCAATGAGCTCAGCAAGTCCGATGAATAACATAGGAAACCCACTGATGAAATGGTCTGTCATCTCAAACATGTAGTAGCCTCCCTGCAAACACAACGAATTGTTATTCTGTTTGCCCAAACACGGTCAAATATAGTTACATTAAGTTTTCCTATCCCTTGTTTGTGTTCTTTTTTGTGCGTATTGCTCTCTAGGATTAAATAAAAAATTGTAGCTTGAAATCAATAGTAAACCGTTCAGTAATTACCTCTGTGACCATGGGCAGTCCGAGCAAAAATCCAGTGAGGCATATCAAAAACCGGAAACCAATCTTTCGCCATTTTGTGTTTAAGATATTGCTAAACTGATCCATGAGACCGGTAATGACAGCTTCCACAATAGAAAACTGTAAACAATAGCAATCAGAATATTTAAACCAGTGTCAACATAAAAGGAAGAAGTCGGAAATCAGTTCTATTACATATACCGCGGAGACACAAGATCAATAGGAAATAAATCATGGCGGCACACAACAAAAACAGAACTGAAGATGTAGTAAGAGAATTGGAAGTAGGTTTTTTTTTTTTTTTGTATGAACTTTTTATATTTCGGTATTGGATTGGCCATTAAAGAGATGCGGCATTGTTCATTATGAAGTTGATTATGTATGACATACTTCAATAAGAAATCGTATTTCTTAAATGTCTAGGGAATTTACCTGAGAACTGAAGCCAAGAGTCATCATCATGAAGAAGAAGAGGATGGCCCATAATGTAGGAACTGGCATCTGTGAGAGGCCTTCTGGGTACACAATGAATACTAGACCTGGACCTTAAAACAGTAATACAATTATTGGTGAAATGAAGAAAGCTGCAGATGGTAATCGGTAATGCTTTAATGTATTGATATAGAGTAAGAATTTAAAATACCAAGTCGTTTCAATGGTCTCTATTCATGAAATAGTTGTTTATATTGCAGTGATAATTTCTATGAGAAATTTGAAGAGACTAAGGGTCATATGCAGTTTTCCTTTTTCTATACGTCAATTTAACTATTCAACATGATTCAGGCAAGCTACAAAATGGTTTGTTTGATCACAAATCACTTGCTTGAGCATGTGAATGGATTCATGAACGCAGGCCCATATACATGTAGCAATTACAACTGTATGCCCACTCAGGCAATATGGAAACTGTTAAAACTTTTCTACACAGTAGTATATATTGCTAAAATTCACTGCAAGATTGTATTTAAACCGTGTCTTTTTGAAAGGTTTGAACTGCTACAGAAGGTTGTGCATGCTTTATAAATGTCATCATCAGGTAGTACCTGAATATTTATCAAATAGTGTGTCTCTAGTGCGAGATGGTCACTGTAGGAATACAAGATTTGCTATTGAAAATAATTATAATGTACCAAAACACAGAACTGTTTTATCATTCCAGACACTTTTTTATTAACAGTATTAACGACTGGAATGTTTTACCCAGTGACCTAAAGAAAATAAACAATTTTACCACTTTCAAACGAAAACTTACTAAATACTGTATAGCAATGTCTTAGATTTTAACTTGTTTCTCCATGTAACCAAAACTTGTTACTTTCTAAATAGACTTCTTATCTAAATTATATTAATATTTTAGATTATAGTATATTAGCTTATAACTATATCAATTTTTATTGTTTGCTATATTAGCATGTATGTATATTAGGTACATGCCATTTAATTGATGAAATACCTTTGCATGAAACTTTATGCATTCGGTGATACTCTTAACTAAAATAACTGTGATATAACCTTATATATGTCGATTGCATCAATATATATGTAACTTTTAACTAGCACATGTTTTATTAGCAAGATTACCATGTTTACTTATATATCGATTGCGTAAAAATGTTATTTTATCAACCTATGTATTTTACTAACAAGAGGACCATGTGGAAGATAAGCCTTTGGCTAAACTTGTATTTTATCCTCGATAAATAAAGTTTATTATTAGTATTATTATAACTGCTGCCAGTTCCGTTAAGTTTAATGGAAACAACTAAAACTAATATTTTAAAACAAATAATGCTTCACCGCTTAAATGTCTTATCAAACATTGTGGCTGATTATTTCATTTGGAAGACTCTTTCCCATGATACTTTTGGGGCTTCAATTCAGACAAACATGTGTGAGAAATTATAAACTTACCACCGGTAGCGACATCTTCCACAGACACACCCTTCGAGTATGCCATGAATCCAAGTACGGAAAAAATGGCAAACCCGGCGTAAAAACTGGTTAAACAGTTGATTACCGGCACGAGCAAAGCATCCCTGTAATGAATAGCTTAATTAGGACAAGACTGCTACAGTTTTTTCTTACGTCGAACTAAATTGTCTAAATTAATGTTTATATGTACAAATATTTATATGATTTATCTTTTTACAGAATCCTTTGAAACATATGTTAACATTATTATGTAATCGACAAAATTGATGTTTTATTCTACGAGTATGCGACATACCTATTGAATTGATCTATTGGAAACATTTCTTACTACTTTCAATTTTAAGTATATGTTCCAGTTGATTTTTAGCAACATATTAAAACATATCAGGATTTGAAATATGAAATTTTCACCAACATGATTAGAATCCGAAACATCCAGAAAAAAACAGTTCAATGTTTTTATAAAAAAGGTAATTTGGGTGTTTCGTGTTCACATCTACCCAAATGTCAACTACCCTTTTCACCTAGATATATCTCCCCTTCACACAAGATTACAAAGTTTCAATCCAAACGTAATTTACTACAACTTAAAGTATATCATATAGCATCTGAAAATATTCATGCATTCAGCTTTTCTTGTAATTTAAACTCACGAAAAGTATAAGAATGATAAAATTCGCGAACATCAGTGGGAAATCATCAGAGAACTTCTAAACTTCTTTCCGTCAACACACTGTTTTGCCTTACTTTAAGTCGTTTTGTTTATTGACTTACTGTTAATAAAAGAAACCCAATAACACGGTAAAACTAACCTTAAGGTAAGATTTGTGAACTTATTGTAACTGGCCATAGCTATAAGTCCTCCCTGACATGCGCTGAGTGAGAAGAAGATCTGTGTGGCAGCGTCACTCCATACCTTGAATGAACAGAATTGAAAGCGATGAAACTTATAATTCGTACATAAAAACACAAATCGCATACTTTTATTTGATTCAATGTGTTTCTTTGCGTTAATGTTCACCAACAACTGCTAAAGTAAATGATTTATCTTTTTTTTGAAAAATGAACGTAGCACAAACACAAGCAGACTGCATCTTTAAAATCTAGTAATCGATACAATTTGCAAAATGTGAATTTCACTGATCATACAAACAGTCCTTCAAAAATCCACAGTAATTTAGAAAGCAGGTTAGAAAACAAAACAACAAAATGCTTCAACGCAGGAATAGGGATTGCTTGTTTACCATACGATGTGCAATTTTGACTAACTATATTTATACATATACATACATATATATCAATTTAATTTGTTACTTACTTTAGAGTAGATAGCATTAACTTAATTCAGGGAAACAATTTTAAGTGAATCAGTGACGATAATGTGAAATATTTATTTGTCAAAAATGATTACAATCATTTCAAAGATGCAAATTCTAAAAACCGAAATAGCGTTGCACTCAAATTAATTTTCCTAGTCAAAATAAAGAATTCCTTCTATATTTGGAGATAATGGTGTAATCCAAAAATAAGTTTACGCATCAACGAATTCATCTCAGTTTTAGAACTGGAACTCTCTCATTCAGAAACAATATCTCATCTACTTGAACCCACACAAGTGTTGGCGACTTTGTCCAAGATTAAGTAATGAAACGTTTTCTTTGATAATCGACATCACATCTACTATAACCCACATTAGCGTCGGTGACGTTTTCCCTGATTAAGAAATGGAACGTTCTCTTTGATAATCGACATGACAGCTACTAGAACCCACATCAAGAAATGGAACGTTCTCTTTTATAATCGACATGACATCTACAATAACTCACATTAGCGTCGGTGACGTTTTCCCTGATCAAGAAATGGAACGTTCTCTTTGAAAATCGACATGACAGCTACAATAACTCACATTAGCGTCGGTGACGTTTTCCCTGATCAAGAAATGGAACGTTCTCTTTTATAATCGACATGACATCTACAATAACTCACATTAGCGTTTGCGACTTTGTCCCAGTCGGGTGTAATGTAGAACATGATCCCGTCGTAGTAGCCATCAAGTGTGAGTCCACGGACTAGAAGGACCGTCAGCAGTACATACGGAAAGATGGCCGAGAAATATACCACCTACAAAAGCACAACACAAAGGCACTGGATATTATTTAGTATGCAAAACTATTATATAAATAGTGTACTTAACGAGATCGATATATCATGTTTACTCAAAAAGGTATTAAAAAAACCCGTGCAAATTCGGGGAAAGAATAGGCCTGCTTTATCACACTGCATGATTGTAAGCGGCGACTAATATAGGCTCCATTCATGATAGGGGTTTTTCCTCCGGTTCTTTTCCGAAGGGAATATGGAAAAACACAAAATTGATCTGCTGCCCCCATTGCATCACTTTTTTTCGTTTCCTATCTTTCCTGTCTTATTCCTTTTCTTTCTACTTTTAACTCAGGCGGTGTCTCCCTAGGCAACCGTCCTTATATGAACCAGGCTTTTGCGAATACCTTAGGACCAAGACAAAGAAACAAGTATTAAATAATGATTTTTTAACGAATTTGTAAGTTCAAAGAAGTCGTTTGTAGCTCATTTGCGAAAATGAAGTTTCTTAGGGTAATTACATTGTATAATAGCTGTGAAATACTGTAACCCTGCAGTAAGCATATGTGATTATCACTCGAAATCTGAAGTTAGGATATATTTAAAAAAAAAAGTTTATCTAAAACAAACAATGGTTAACATTTAAGTAATTTAATGTAATTGAAGTAAAAAATACAAAATGTATTATAATAAGAATACGTACAGTATTTTCATTTTATTAACTGATTTACTCTTAATGTAAAAACAGTTACATGGTATCAATAAAATTGTCTAAACCAATGTGAATACAGGAAATTCCATATTAATGATCGTCTTGAATTTCAACATTATATACTGCATGTAACAACAAAGATATGAAGACAATGCCAATAATAACAGGATCAAGAAAATGTTGATAACTATAAAATAACATCTAAGTTATTAACACCATCAAATATTTTCGAAAGAATAGATTCCATAATGTTAAAGGTGATCTGGCATTGATTGGAAATTGAATTAATGATTGAATTACTAGAAGAGGTACACGTAATTACTCGCCAAGGGAATGAACACATTTACATGATACATGTAGGAAGAAGAAATCTTACCTTTCCCAGAGACTGGATACCTTTTGACAGGACTAGGAAGACAATAAACCATCCCAATAGGTTACAAAGCATGACATCCCATTTCACGTTTCCCGGCTCACCAATTCCGCCTGACCTTCCTAAAACCTTCTCGCTGTTCCGAAAAAGTAACGAATACTCAATAAATCAACTCGATCACTTCTTTTTTGAAATTCGTTTTAATTAGCCTTTTTTCCCCATATTACTAACATGTGTATTATTATTTTTATTCAGTTTTCCAGGTATGCAAAACATTGATTGATCTATTAACTATGTGTAATACTGTTATTTTATATACCGGTATGCCTAACGGTTACAATGAGGAATTATAAGAAGAAAATTTAAGTATTATTTAAATGTATGTTATTAGACATGCGCAACGCAAACACGACATATCTGTGTAGTACCTTCATCTTTCCAAATAAAAGGCAGTACACTCTGCTGGTGGTATTTCTAGTCCCTAAAGTTTCCCGTAACCTTAATGGCCACAGTAATCTCCTTTTTAAGGAGTTGCGCGGTTCCTAATTTGCACACTTTACTAATGATTTAATTCAATTAGAACTGCCCCTCTTTTTATACAGTCAATGATACAATCTGGAATTTTAACGATTTGGCCCCTAGCATGATTGATGAGTCAAATAAGGACAAACGAGTTGCATGGTGCAATGAAATTCATATTTGGCATAATCTATCTTTAACAATTTTTTTTTAACGTGCATCTTTGTTTGACTGATACTTACGGCTTTTTGAAGTCTTTTAACATCACATTTTGGTTTCAATAGACTGCGATATTAGGCAAAGATAGCATTTGCTCTTACCCTGGACATGTGTATCCGCACTTTTACCGGTGCGGGATTTCCTTATCTCACCCTAGGGTTGAGACTGCGGGGTTTGCCCTATTCATAACAATGGTATGACGTCACCGCAACAATACAATGACGTCACGTCAACAATCCCTCAACGACACGTCAACCCTGAACTTAGCATGTAACGTTGTCATTACATTGTGTATATGATACACAATGGGAGAACAGGGTAAGAGAAAAAGAATCATTCACCCCCTTGTGGGTAAGATAGAGGAAGCTAAACAATCGGGGAAAGATTCTATAAGTTGCCAAACACTCGGCACAGCCTCGTGTTTGGCAACTGAAGAATGTTCCCCCTCGGGTTGAAATTCCCCTATCTCACCCCAAAGGGAGTGAGAAATTATATTAGTCTTTTGTAGTCACATACTGCTGGAATATTTTCTATACCATTCGGTCTTAAGTTGCTATTGCTATAAGAACCATGAGGTGATATTTAGTATAACAAATTGGACAGATTTAACAAATGTTTAATGATCATACAAGGGAAATTGCAATCACTATAGATGAACTTCTATATAATAGACATCAGACATACGTATGGTCAGGGTCAATCAGTCATACGTATGGTCAGAGTCAATCAGACATACGTATAGTCAGGGTCAATCAGTCATACCTATAGTCAGGATCAATCAGACATACGTATGGTCAGGGTCAATCAGACATACGTATGGTCAGGGTAAATCAGATATACGTATGGTCAGGGTCAATCAGACATACGTATGGTCAAGGTCAAACAGTCATACGTATGGTCAGGGTCAATCAGTAATACGTATAGTCAGGGTCAATCAGTCATACGTATGGTCAGGGTCAATCAGACATACGTATGGTCAGGGTCAATCAGACATACGTATGGTCAGGGTCAATCAGACATACGTATGGTCAGGGTCAATCAGACATACGTATGGTCAGGGTCAATCAGACATACGTATGGTCAGGGTCAATCAGACATACGTATGGTCAGGGTCAATCAGACATACGTATGGTCAGGGTCAATCAGACATACGTATGGTCAGGGTCAATCAGACATACGTATGGTCAGAGTCAATCAGTCATACACTCTAGCAATATCAAGGTCAAATATGGTAAGGAAACAAATATGTAGCACATTATTTTATAAATATCAGATATAACGTTAAGACACTTGGACTTTTCCAGAAACGATACTCACAAGAAGTACTCTTCACTTGCACTGGTCGTCGTATTGCTTGTATAGTTTACTGAATATAAACAAAACAAATAATATATATATATATATATATATAAGAAGGCTTTTTAACATTGATGTAAATGTATTACATACGCATAAGTTTTATTGTATATTTTCTAATCAAATAGAACACGAGTTAAGCTACAGATGTATACTGCATATCTACTTCGGTCGAACTCAAGACTGCGTCTGCCTTGGTCAATAGGTATATAACTTATCTAAAAGTAATCAAGACAATTCATATAAATAGAAAAACGTTACATAATATTTTTGCAGACACATGACACTATATGTTAAAAGCGAGGGTTCCTGTATCATCGTAATACAACTGCATTTTTTTTACAGTTGCCAAGATAAAAAGCTTTTCTTTTTGGGGGATGGGGGTGGGGTGGGTGGGGGTGGAGGTGGGGGTGGGACTTGTTCATTAAGGGATGTTAAGTGGTGAGTAACCTGCTTTGTTAGGAAACCTTAATACGTTGTAAATTCAATTCGTTCAATATCAAATATATTTCGAGATTTTATGACTGGTGAAATATGAAGAAAAAAATTCATAATGAACCACTTAGTATCCAGATTATACACGACTTGAACATTAAGTAAACTTCACTTACAACACTCTGGCCTTGATCCTTGCCAGGGGTCTGCCAAGGACATATTTAGGGTGCTATCGTGACAGTCACACGTGTTCCAGCTATTGTCACATGTAACCCACGGAAGTGCCGACGTCATCGATGCAAAGAAGTAGTAGATGCAATACGCGATGACGACGTTGTAATAAATTGAGATCATGGCGGGAATGATGACCAAACACATACCAAGACCTGTAATAGTAAAAAAACTAATATTGATCAATTATGATTTTTAGGTGAATATGTTGTTATATAAAACGGAGAGATATACTGATCGAGACGATATAATGTGATATCAGAATTTAACTATGTCCGCTATTTATCATTAAACAAGATAGAACCTATGAAACTCAATAAATGAGTACTACAATTGGCAAAGAGTTTTGTGATATTGAAATGACGAAAAAAAGAGAAAATTAACCCGCCGTTTTTTAAACCAGTAACAACCAGTCAATATCTTATAGCAACCAATGAGCAAGTAGGAAAATGATGTTATATATTACCAGGTTGAAGAAAAGGTAAAACTAACACTGTTGACATACACTGGCGTAGTAAAACCATTCATGAGTTAGTTGTGGGGAAATCTGTTTTAAATATGGGTTTTGTTATACAAAATCAAATAGTTTAATTGAAAAAATCGAATTTCAATTATGTCTGATACCATATTCTACGTTTACCTGTTCCATTAACATTGTTGATGACAGAAAGCGTAAAAAATGGTATTATTGCAGTTAAATAAATTTCCATAAGAGTGATTCCAAGTCGATGAAGTTTAAAATACTTATGTTGGTAAATCCCTCTGTACATTGAAGCACTTTTTACATTTTCTAAATAGTGAAGAGAAAGTATGAATCGCAATCTTCGTGCAATTTAGGCGACAGATAGAAGCATCTGGATACTTTTACACCTCTACAAACCTTTGAGTGCAGGATTGATGGTCCATACTTTTAAGGGTCCAAGACTTGCAAACTGTCCTAAGCTTAGCTCGAGGTAAAATATAGGAATTCCAACCAATAGGAGGCAGATGACATATGGAATCAGAAAGGCACCTGTATAAAAACACACACAAAAATGTTAATAAATCGAACAGTGAATAATTTATTTTGACGGAAAAGTTCAAATTATGGAAGTATAAGCTTTATCAGCATAATATACACATCCATTACAATTTCTCTAGGGCTTAACTTCCTCGTCTGTATTGAAACTCCATGGTGACTTTCGTTTTAATATTCGTACTTTCACCTCAAACATAATTTTCAGTCATAAGATCAAAATATGAACTTTTCCTTTCAGTATTCAGTCTAGAAAGACATAATATATATTGATATAACTGCTTTACACTTACCTCCGCCGTTTTTAAAACACAGATATGGAAACCTCCAGACGTTGCCAAGGCCCACAGCGTATCCTACACAGGTCAAGATAAACTCTATCTGGCTGCCCCACGCCTGTCGCGGTTGATCGCTCTACACAACAAAAAAACTGTTTTGTCAGGAACATGGTACGAATGCATCAGTTATAATCTCGGAAAAGAGGTTGTTTTGCTAGGAAAGTAATCCCTTCTGAACAGAAGATAAAGCAACCAAAAGGAGCGCTTTTATTGGCTTAGAGTAACTTTCCCGTACATCTTTCTGTCGGCTTTGCGGCCCATCACTAGGACACTCACTTTCAAGCTACGAATATATAATTCCTGGATGGTAAGATTTATAATCTGAAGGAAAAGAGTGGGCCTATTAAACAAAATTAGTATTATAACATGTCCTGTAGAAACTGACGAGAACAGAAATCGATAAACCTTTTGATTTAAATACACCTTAAAGTGCTCTGTGACCAATGGTGATTAACCCTTACAACAATAGTTTATTGTCAGAATTCAAACATGTGTTTCACATTAGAAACACAAAAGGATATGACATTTTTTAAACATATATTTTGTAATGATATTCATTTGCTTCTATTAAATTTGAAAGATTCTTCAATATTGCCACCTTTTAATATTAAGAAGCTAGCATCTTTTGCAGCTATGTCATTACATTAGACGATATAGCTTTGGAGACATCAATTCACCCTACAGACTGAATCAAATGTCATTTAAGCACAGAACTGCTTTTAGTTAACATTCATAACAATAGGAATGTCAACTGGACAAAGACGGATTCAAGAAGTGTGCTAGGGTGGATTCGCTTTTTGTCCGATGGTTATTCATATTGCATATGAATGCCAACTGAAAACAGTTCCGTGCTTATATTTACCATTTTTTTAATCTGTTTACCTAATTGAAAATTTATATTACACCTATTATCATTCAGTATTGAGTTCAAATATTATCTATATTTGGTTGATGAATAGAACAGTCATCTGTCCAGGAAATATCAGTGTTATACAACTTGAAGATTATGACGTCATAATAATGATGACGTCAACAATCATATAATTGCATTAATTGCCTGATTGTCTGAACGAGGCAATGTTATATAATGACACTACCATACGGTGTTAAACATACAGGTTTGTTTGTCCAAATAACAATTACAGTGTATAATACAATATTTGGGGTACATTGGGAAATTAATTCGTGGTTGATGCATCGGAAAGGGATCGATATTTCACTACTCAGCGTGCCCTCCTATAAAACAGACGCTTTTCTACGCGTATACTAAAGCAAGCCGTGAATGTCTTCTTCCTTTGAATATTTAAATCGTGAACCAGTCATAGTCCAAAGCAAGGGTTCCATTTAGTTTAGAGAGAGCTAATGTTAGTCGTTTGTTAACGAGGCCTGTGTGACACGTATACATATAAAACATGGTATACATCTGTGACGTCTGTCTGATAGTCAATGTCAATGTACTGAAGCTAATTAAACATAACTCATTCTTTTTACCAACTGAAGAATAAGACTCACGATCTGCAGCTAAGGAATGGTAGGTAACAAGTTTTATACTATGACATATAAAGTTGAAGCCACTATGAGCAAAAGCATCCACCTGCTACCAAAATGTAAACTTGCTAGCCTCTATCAAAACCAGTGCAAAATTAAATCGTTTGCAGTCTGCGTTAATATTTTCAGAGCCGCATTTGTCTCATTATTAACATTAAGTTGCCTCATTTTACAGACAACTGTCCGGCCTATCGTACGTGTAAAATAAACATTACTGGTTCATAACATGGAATGGCACAGTACAACTGCATAGGCATAATCAATGCTATTTGCACCTGTACACCTTTTTAACTGTGTGACCGGTTGTTGAACCTTTCATATTATACCCTATGGATTGAACAAATACTTATGTGGGATACATTATGGAACATTGGTATAAAAAAAAACCAAGGACGGAGGGACTGACGAATGTAACAGAGGCTCGACCTAACTTCGCCATGGAAAGCAATACAAGGAATCCGCTCCTGAATATTCATGAAGCACATGTCGTAAGTCCATGTCACCTTATACTATTTAACATGAAATGTTCGTTGTGTATAAACATTCGTGGTTTTCGTGGTTGCTATTGAACCACGAATATACATACAACAAGTTTGAATGATATACGTGTAAACTGTTTGTTTATATAGGATATCCACGAAAGTTTTTACCACAAAACGATCTACATGGCTTCAAACCACGAAGGAAAGTGCTCACGAACATTTCTTGTTATCTATAAACTTTATTTATTTAACAACAATTATGAAACAAGTTATTTCAACTTATATTAATCACACGTGTTGGCCCGAATGTTAGCGCGTGGGGGGTCTTATTGTGGGAGGAAACCGGAGTACCCGGAGAAAACCCACGTGTTCGGGCAGGTGACCCCAACCTTTTCACGTCCCCGGCCGCCTTGGTGAAAGGCAAGTGCGCTATCCACTGCACCAACCGACCACCCAAAAATGTCTTGTTATAGAGTAGGTTTTTGGCAACATGTAGGCAAATGTTTCAACTTATGTCACCTCTTGATGTAGAAGCCATGTTGCTGTACACGTAACTACTTCTACATGCAGGTGTGCTTAACGCAAACAAAACACCTTAGTGTTTATTTACTATGTTTTTACATTAAGGGCTGGGATAGCGCAACTCTTCAAGTATTATTTAACACTAAGGAACATACTTTACATCATATTGACACTGTGCCTCTTCATTTGTTGTATATATTTCAGAGATCGCTTATTGTTACCGGGTTAACACAGTGATACTCTAATGATAATAATAACAATATTTGCGTGAGGGTTCAGTGTGGTCTAAAAGAATCCTCGAGGTATACAATTAATATTTTGACAATATTAGTGTCAGTCACACCCTTAGTATAAAATATACATTAGAACGCATGATGAGAGGAGATTCTGCTACTTAAGTAGATACGGCGTATTCTATCTTAGCGTATTGCAGAGTTATCTTCTCTTGGGACCAGGTATTGATTGTTACATCACTTGTTTGTGAGAGTAACGTCATTATTTTTTGAGAAAACGACGTAATTTTCTCGCACAAGCCAATGACGTTACAATCAATACCTGCTCCAAAGAGAAGATAACTCTGCAATACGCAAAGACGGAAAAGAATTCAAGCTAAGCATTGAGGAAAACAAACTAGATGACAATTTACAAGACACGCAGTAAATATTGTGCAAGGCAATGTAGTCTGAGTGAGAAAACTCTTGTTATTTGACGACATTTTAGAAAGAAGAAAAAACGTAACAGCATCAGCTAGTGTTGATGAACTGTATGTCCTGCGTCGTAGTTACAATAGTTCAGTGATTCAGACAAGGCCCAGACATATCAATGTTTATATGCAAATAAAACATGTAATAAACATATCAACAAGAGAAGGGACATGTTATTTCATACGATCAGTGACGACACGGCTGTACGTCAGGCGTGCCGTGGAATACATTACACTAGTAGATGCATGTCCTAGGTATATGTTTACCGTCATACTGAGGATAACATATACCATCTCTATATTACATGTTATGAGTGACGCGATCTTTACCACTGGTATATTTTACACCAATGACAAATACCAATGTTATATTACCTGATGTTTACAATCGATATATTGGTGTAAGCATTTTAATAAAGGGAGGTGATCCACAGTTTATTTCAAATACTCACTTTTTTAATCCGTCGTTTGCTTAATTTTGTAGTTAGTTGTTAAAATTGTTCAATAATAACGAAAAGGTGGCATGTCGAAACAAACAATTTCTAATTTAAACTTGAGAACCAAAATTTTGTCAAATATCAAAACAATATATATGAACATTGTCAGCAGAAATGCATTTGATTTGAGTATGAAAGCAAAAACTCTCGTGACGTAACACGTTGTTTACTTATGATGTCATCAATTTAAGTTGTTCATGAGGATCTTGTCGCTTCGCTCCGGATAACATTGCGAATGCCCATGCGTCAAACGCTCAAATGACTACGTTTAATTATTGGCGCCAATTTTATTCAAATAGGGCTATTCCGCCAGTGTCGTTTAAAGGACGACGCATATACAAATCGCAGTGAATACATAAATCATTTAAGAACAAATTGATAAAATTAATCAATTGTTCTATTGTAAAAATGTAATCATATGGATTGAACGGCATTTTGTTTTTAAATTTTCATGCCGGTATAAACGCAAATCGGTTACATCCATATTAAACATGAAGCGGGCTTCATGCAATATGGATGTAACCGAGTTGAGATCATACCGGCATGAAAATAAAATAAGAACCATCTTTCAATCCCTATCAAATAAATAACCTTACCGCAGATGTGTTCACAACTGAATCAGTTGGTTCGGAGACGACGGGGTCCGGAGCGCTATTACCAAATGAGAACACGTTTCCAAATGTTCCGAAACGTTTTTGTTTCTGAAGGCTCCCTTTGTCAAATGAAGTTTGTTCCGACATGATACACAATCATAAATGCATTTCTTATATTCAAACTACATTCAACGACTACCAAAGCCTGGCATCCCTTCTATCTTAGTAGTATATATGTATCCATATAAAAAATGGCAGAGCTGAGTATGGACAATCACGCATGATTTCGGATTCATGTCATTGGAATGTAAAAGTTAGTATAAGATTTAAGTAGAAGATTAAAGTAGCCGTGACAGTGAATAACTGCAATCATAGTCAGCTAATCAAAGTCTAGTTAGCTTAACGAAATGTCATTAAAATCTTTATTATGATCTGAATTGCAACCTGTCTTAGAAACAGCCTGTTATTATAGCCACGTGCCTCAAATGTAAAATGTCTATAATTACCACCTGTCTATAACTAGCACCCGTCTATACACATGTAGGTAACAACATGTACACATGCACATTCAGTTTTCGACTGCATATATAAAAATAATAATATACAACATTTATAGCGCCCTATATAATTTGTAAAATTACTCTAAAGCGTTTTACAACATATGGATAATAGTAATGGTTATAATTGTAAAACAAAGGTTTACAATCACTTTTATACATTTAAGCAAGCAATGTGCACATAATTGAACAAATAAAAGGGTGGTCTTTACATGACGTCTATGCAAGGATTTTAAAATGCAGACGTGTAGAGGTGAGTTTTGATGTCCCTCTTGAACTTGGCCAGGGTATTTGACTTTCCAATAGCAGATGGTAAGCTATTCCACAACGTAGCCGAAACCCTCCCAAAGCATCTGTTATACCATATATACGTATTGCTAACTTCCATTTGCCTATAACTGCCTCCACTCTATAACTGCCACCTGTCTATAAATGCCACCTGTCTATATAACTACCACCTGTCTATATAACTACCACCTGTCAATATAACTACCACATATCTATATAGCTACCACTTGTCAATATAACTACCACATGTCTATATAACTACCACCTGTCAATATAACTACGCCCTGTCTATATAGCTACCACCTGTCTATAATTACCACCTGTCTATATAACTATCACCTGTCTATAACTAACATCTGTTAATAACTACACATTGTCTATATCTACAACCTGACTATAACTACAACCTGTCTATAACTACCATTTGATTGTGTCTACATCTACAACCTGTTTATAACGACTACCTGTCTATAACTACCATCTGTCTATAACTTCCACATGTATATAACTACCACAGCTAGTCAATAACTACCATCTGTCTATAAATACCACCTGTCTTTAACTACCACAGCCAGTCAATAACTACCACCTGTCTATAACTACCACAGCTAGTCAATAACTATCACATGTCTATAACTTTACACCTGTTTTTAACTACCTACTGTCAATAGCTACCACAGCCAGTCGATAACTACCATCTGTCTATAACTACCAACTGTCTATAAGTATCATCTGTCTATAAATACCACCTGTCTATAACTATCATTTGTATATAACTACCATCTGTCTTTAACTAACATATGTATATAACTTTCACCTGTCTATCACGACCACCTGTCTATAACTATCATCTGTCTATAAATACCACCTGTCTATCACGACCATTTGTCTATAACTGACATTTGTCTATAAATACCACCTGTCTATAACTACCATTTGTCTTTAACTACCATCCGTCTATAACTTCTACCTGTCTTTAACTAACATCTGTCTATAAGTTCCACCTGTCTATAACTACCAGCCAATCCAATAATTACCATATGCATATAATATCACCTGTCAATAACTACCATTTGTCTATAAGTTCCACCTGTCTATATATATCAACTGTTTATAATTATTACCTGTAAATAACTATCATCTGTAAAAAAAAATATAACTTGTTTATATTTACAACCTATAACTTACTCCTGTCTATACCAGCTATCGGTCTATATACAACTTCCACAGTCTATAACTACCACTTGTCTATATCCCCGACCTGTCTAAAACTAAAAGCTGTCTCTAACTACAATCTAACTATTGCTATCTCATTCCTATAAGCTACCAACTGTCCATAACTTCTACCTGTCTATAGATATTTTTCCATAACGACATGCATGTATTTACCTAAATCTTACTACAAATCAATAACCTTTAACTAGTTTGTGTCTCTAGGTGTCCCAGCTGTCTAAAATACTAGCGGTCTTAGACATGTCTTACTGTTTATTATAACCATAAAAGTAAGGCACTTTTCCCCTCTCGCTACTGTTGTATGCACGCAGGTCCCGTCAATAGTTTCATGATTCCTTGCAGTTTTTTCTCCAATCGGAAACAGAAATCATATATTCTTAAGAAAACCATGTGATTTTCCAGGAACAATATCAGCACAGAAAAAAATCGAAACCGCCTGTTTTCAAACACATTTATTAATGACAAAAACAGTCAGGTCATCAATACAACGGTCTTCCTTAGAACATGTTATAAATTTCTCTTGTGTAGCTCACCAGGTTTTATATGACTGAGAAGTTTTACAGAACGAACAGTGTCGGTTCGGCAATTTGGTCTACGCCTGGTTACCATCTTAAGAATGGTATTGTATTCGGAAATATGTTATTATTGTATTCGTAAATACTTGGTTATCTTACAACCAAGTGTACATTATGTATTTGTATGCTTGCTTGAGAAAAACGAAAAGCAAAACAAAACAACATTATTTCGTCCTCAACTTTGAATAAGACATAGCTTCATTTTATCTGAGCACAAACACAAAAAAACAAATAGTTACCTTACCAAGTTTGTTTACTCTTTCAAATCGACAAATCAAAATGGATGAGAGTCAAAAACAAATGTGTATATTTAGATTACAATTAAGCAGACGATAACAGAGCAAAAGGTCAGAAAGAAGACTCCAATGTCTAAGCAACGTGGAAATGTTCGAGACTTTTATGTTTTTCTCAGCGATAAAATTCCATATATTTTGGGTGGACAGGTCAAGGTCACATAGAATGTCTCTCAGTTTTATTCGCAACCGACGACAGTCCAGGAATTCGGACAGATCCATTTCATCTTGATACCCCTGGATTAGGGCCGATTGGCTGGGATATAACCCACATTTTAGACACCCGCGACCTCAGGGGCTCAATGCCTGGGTCAATCAAACACTACTCGAAAGCAGGTAATTCTACGTACGTTTGCATCATCGATACACCGCGCCTTGCTCTCATGTGATAATGGGCATATTTTGTCCCAAATATTTAAAGATTAAATAAATATTTTATTGAACTCTCACACATTTGAAAAGATAAGCTATACATTTATATACACAAAAATATAATCAAAAATGTCCAATCTAAGTCTGTCTTAATAACATCATGAGATATTATTATAAATATACATTGAAATTCATTTAAAACGATACAAATCATGTTAATTTAAATTACGTATACAATTGTATTCCATAAAACCTGGTGCATTAAATAGTATTGCTTATTTCATACAATCTCTTCATATACTTAAATGTTGTCGCTCACATATCTTACGAGTTTTTAAAAACACCAGTAGATAATATAATATAATTTAATACTAATATATTTTATTCCAGATGATAGTTATCAATACATAATAGTCTCGATGAATTTTTGATGACAAGGTGACAAAGTCACAGAAAAGCTTAAAGCGGGCATCGCTAAATATTTCTCTAGAATTATGCATAAGACTTTCAGCAATTTTTCTGTTAATTTAATTTTTGTAGGATCAGAAATTATTGTCCTTCAGAATGATTAGGCACGACGCCTATGTAAGTCGTTTAGGACATGTGAAATGAAATTCCGGGTGTTCTATGAATGGAATAATTTTCAACATTAGCGAAATGAGAATAATTTATACGGTCAAATGGACAATTAAGAGTCAGTTTAGATGGTTTTATTGGCATCGTGAGATAAATTCCCATCTCGACGTATTATTTACAGATAACTATATTGACATAAGGTGGTGGTTGTCAATGAATGTTGTTATGGAGATAACAACTTGAACGCTTCACACTACTTAATCTCAATACATATTGACGGCGTGCATTATTCGGGTTATTTATTTGGGAGTGGAGAGGCATGTTCGAAAACTTTGTTTAAGGTACGAGGTGTTTTATCGACTACGTCACGGAAAAGTACCGACGTCCTGAAATATTTTGGTGACTGTGTTGGATTGTAAACAAATAAAAGGTAGGAAAAGTACCGAAGTAGGAGATCAACAAACACGTCAGACAAACGCAAGTGTCAACGAGGACAACGCACTGACATATCAAGTTTTATATCTATATGAATACACTCTAAGGTGTGTCATGTCATTGATAATAAAAATGACTGGAACTCTGCATTCATGTACATAAAGACAAATTACTTGTTACTGAGGGTTTAATCATTGTTTTATGTATATTTTTGAAGTCATGAATAACTACTATATCATTATTATTAATTTTTTTTTTATCTTTTTTTTTTTTTATATTTACTGTCATAGCATGTTTATTTTAAGATGTTAAAACAATATAAATCATATCTCAGTTTTAGGGGTTTTTGCTGAGCTTATTGAATTATGCTAAGTTGATTGACCATCTTTATTAGGGAAAATGATACTTATTGCATAGCACAGGTCCCTATAAAATGATCATCGGGAACGTATTCAAATTTCCCAAAAGGTTTGCTCGTGTTAAATTAATGCTTTCTGCCATAGTTTAGAATGTTATTTTTTGAACTAATGTATCCGCTTTTCCCTCTCAAGCGCCTTACTAATTTATGTAAAACATATGGGAAAAATCATGGTTGACTACAAACAGAGTTTGAAGTTGAATAAGAAGAGACAATTTTTCAATACATATTCACTTAAAAAATGAAACTTGTTATCCTTTAAACAATTAAAAGAACCAATACTTTTCTGTGTGCTTCCTTCGTCGCCTAATTACTTTAGACAATTGTATCCACTATTTAAAGGGGCTCAATAATGTTCGATATGAAATAAGAGTTTTAGTTTGGATGCGAAATCAAGAGTCGAAGAAAATTGCAGCTAAAACAACTTTGAACTCGATTTTGAATGCTATTTATCTAATGATGTATATTATGTAGGACACAACCATTCCAAATGTTGACCCAGCTGTTTAAACAAAGAGTTCGTGTATATCAATCATTTGTCTCGGCTCTCGAAAATTACAAATTACATTTGTATAATGAAAAATGGATATTGACTAAGTTAACAGACATGATACATATGGACTTTACATGTTCCGTATTTTTATTAAATTCATTTTTCTTATTTATTGTTTTTCATTGAACGTGTATACATATATGGACGAAAATTAACAATCGTTTGAAATAAAAAGACGTTACGTAATAGCTATTAAGTCCTATGTACATTGTAATTAACAAAATTAAATAATTTCTTTCTTTGTTTTTAGTTGTAAAAATAGAAAGAAGAAAAGGAAAAGCTGTCCAACGTTTAAACTATTGGCTGTTAATGTCGATACATACAGTAAACGTAGCATTTATCTTAGGAATTATTTGACATGCATTTGTATGCATTGGTACTGATATTGCATTTCATCTTTTTTGTAACGGCCCAATGTCAATCCTGGTCGAGCGTGATGTCTAGAGCGTTTTACAGACCCTGTCGGCCGTGAGGTGTAGAGCGTATGTTAGGCCTGGTCGCGAATCGGCCGTGAGATGCATCTAGCATTTGTCAGACCTGGGTCGGCCGTGAGATGTAAAGCGTTTGTCAGACCTTGTTGGCCGTGAGATGTAAAAAGTTTGTCAGACCTTGTTGGCCGTGAGATGTAAAACGTTTGTCAGACCTGGGTCGGCCGTGATATGTAAAACGTTTGTCAGACCTTGTTGGCCGTGAGATGTAAAGCGTTTGTCAGACTTTGTTGGCCGTGAAATGTAAAACATTTGTCAGACCTTGCTGGCCGTGAAATGTAAAACGTTTGTCAGACCTGGGTCGGCCGTGAAATGTAAAGCGTTTCTCAGACCTTGTTGGCCATGATATGTTAAGGGTGTGTCAGACCTTGTTGACCGTGGTATGTAAAACGCTTGTCAGACCTGGTTGGCAGTGAGATGTAGAGATGTAAAGCGTTTGTCAAACCTGGATGTCCGTGAGATGCAAATCGTTTGATGAACATGGTCGACCGTGATTTGCAGATTTTTTTTTTGTCAGAAACGGTCGCTGTGAGGTGTTTGTTTTGTTTGAGGTTTAACATCCTAGCAACAGCCAGGGCCATATACGGACGGGCGCCTAGGGAGACGCCACCTGAATAACAAAGTAGACAGATAAAAAAGAAGACAGGAAACATAGGACACAAAAAAAGTTCCCCTGTGTTGCTATGAAGTTAGCAGGTCGATTCTGCTTCTCTTTCCAAGTAGACAGCACAGAAGAAAACCCCTGATACTACAGGGGGCCCGCCACTAGTCACCTTTTTACGATACAAATTCAGTGGGGTCAAGCAGGTTTAGTCTTGATTTCCTTCCCTAGAAACAACCCCGATCGTTTGAACCCCGATGTACAAGAGTTCGATCGACTAATGTTTAGAGCGACTTATGTTGAGAACGACTTTTGTTGAGAGCGACTTATGTTGAGATCGACTTATGTAAGACCTTGAATAGGTCTTACATAATTTTATAGATATTGCTTAACACGGAACAGCTCATAGAAAAGTTATCATTTGCCGGCGTGTCTGTTTGTGTTGCATGAAATAATAGAAATAAAGTTTTTTTAAAAAGCAGTACACAGGAGAACAAAATTATACATTCCTAAGCAAATGTTAAAAACATCAGCAGATAAATACCTGATAGAAACTTTAACAAAATACTTGTTTACATATAAGATTTTACTTGTTTACGGTGCATGCTAACATGCTGAACATTCGATAACAATCTAAAGGGGCTTGTCAGTCAGTATTAATTGATAAGTTCTGCACAGAGTTTAAACAAACATACTAAAACCTCCGTCCAGGTCGTTTCGTGCTGTGTTTATACAGTGTATAGAGAACACATATCAGTGAGTGTAAAGGTTGGGATGTTGGGGTGATTGCTATGTGTTATAATAAATCATGTAAATAAGATATAAGTCGCACGAAGGCGTTTTCCAGTACAAAGATATACAGTTTATACAATCAATACAATTAGCATATACATTAATCAATACAGATTTTGAGGGATTGGCAAGAGCTGCCTTATCAGGCCGCTAATTACTAGTCCTATGCCACCTGGCTAATATATCCCCATGTGTGTATGCCTGCGTGTGTGCTGGGGATGTACTGTATAGTCTGGAGACCTATATATATAAGTTTATTAGATACCTACTAATAAATACGTTTTTGTTGTATATGCGATACGACACAATTGCTCTAACCCATATCAGCCCTCGCCGTATCACACCCCAAAATCCGTATCAGCCCCCGCCGTATCACACCCCAAAACCCATATCAGCCCGCAAAACCCATATCACACCCCTTTTGGAAAAAAAAAAGTTTTTCAATATTTCAAAAATAAAAATAAATCATAAGATAGTAGTTTTTATTAGTAAGTATGTAATAAACAGAATAAAACACGCCTTTTTCCATATCACACCCAGTATCAACCCTCGACCAATATCAACCCCCGGGCCTTCGGCCCTTGGGCTGATATTGCAGTCTCGTGAGCTGTTTTGTATTTGTGAAGTCAGTGATCGGTACCGCATTTCAAATCCTTCATTGTCTTGCATATTGCGTCATAATGACACGCATCTGTTCTACGTAATATTATGAAAATGTTCTTGTCATTCTGCTGGTTTTCAGTATCTGTTTAATCAATTTAATCCGTATTTTTACTTCATTGCATTGATGATATATACATTGTATATACATCATATGGACGGTATTATATTATGATAATGTTGACTTTGCCTTTCGATAAGCTTCAAATTTCTATCAGGGCGAACTGTAAGCTGACCAGTGCCACACAGTTTCTCTGTGTTGTATAATATGTAAAGTAAATAAGGGTCAATTTTCAAATCAAAGGGTTCGCAGTTTTACCTTGCCTCGATATGTATAGTCAATTTAAACCTTCACCCCCAGATATTTTATATTTGACGTTTAATAACATAAGCAGCATTTATATACATGAAGAAATACACGATAAAACGATAAAAAAATCTTACGAGAGCATATATATCATTGATACGGTTTGGTAAGAAAGGATTATTGTGGAATATAGCCATGAAATATAAATCGAGTGGACCAAACAAATCTACCCCTCCCATTTCCCCTGTAGTTATCAACTCAAGTTATACTTAACAATGCTCTCGTGAGTTGTCATAAATCCCATTCAGAAACAAATGACATCTCAATAGGCCGTAAATATGATGTATTGACCTGTTGATACAATGGAGCCGAAGTACGTTACGTACATCATCGCAAGCTATACCGGATAACACAAGGCCAAACAGGTGATATACGAAAAACAAATATAAAACAGGCGATTTGCTGATGAGTTTACTAAAATTAATTTTCCATAGAGAAAGGCTGGGTAAACCATTACAGTGTGGTAGGTTAAGAAGGTGTAATTATTATAAAAACAGCCAAACTTAAGGACCGCCTGTTTCACCTTTCTACACCTTCGACCTGTCTATATATATAACTACATGTACTACCTGTTTCCAGCTACCACCTGCCTATATCTACCACCTGCTTTTATCTACAACCTGCCTATATCTACCACCTGCTTTTATCTACAACCTGCCTATATCTACCATCTGCCTATATCTACAACCTGCCTATATCTACCACCTGCCTATATCTACCACCTGCATATATCTACAACCTGCCTATATCTACCACCTGCCTATTTCTACCACCTCCATATATCTACAACCTACATATATCTACAACCTGTATAATTATATCTGCCACCTGTCCCACCTGCCTATATCTATCAGCTGTATACATCAACCACCTGCCTATATCTACCACCTGCCTATATATAGCACCTGCCTATATCTTCCACCTGCATATATATATCTAATCACTTGTCTATATCTACCACCTTTCTATATCTACCACCTGTCTATATCTACCACCTGCCTATATATACCACCTGCCTATAACTACCACCTGCATAGGCGGATGGTGAAGCTGTTTAAAGGACGTGTTCCACGCTCCCGTATACGTGCTGTATGTAACCGTGACAGCCTATCCGCATCTAAGGAGCTGACCGACCTTAGGGCGTGATCTGGACGGGCAAGGTCATTTTGAATCACCGAGGGCCCGGTAAGCTGGAGACTTCCCCCCTCAAGACGACCGAACACGGGCTCTACCCGTGAAAGGGAGTCTATAAACCCATCAACCAACCAACCAACCAATCTACCACCTGCATATATATAACACCTGCCTATATCTACCACCTGCCTATCTATACCTCCTGCCTATACCAACCACCTGCATATATATATATATATCTAACCACTTGTCTATATCTACCACCTGCCTATATCTACCACCTGTCTATATCTACCAACTTTATATATCTATCACCTGTCTATATCTACCACCTGTCTATATCTACCACCTATTTCTATCTTCCATTTGGCTCTAACCACCACCCGTCTATAACTACATCTACCACATTTGTATGTCTACTACCTGTCTATAACTACCACCTGTCTATAACCACCACATGTATACAACTATCACCTGTATATAACTACCACCTGTCTATAACAACAACAACCTGTATATAACTATCACCTGTCTACATCTACCTCCTATTGATATAAGCTGGAGACTTCTAACTAGCACCTGTCTATAACTACCACCTGTCTATAACCACCACATGTATATAACTACCACCAGATATAACTACCATCTGTCTATAACAACAACATGTCTATAACTATCACCTGTCTACATCTACGTCCTATTGATATATGCACCCTGTCTATAACTAGCACCTGTCTATAACTACCACCTGTCTATATCTACCACCTATTGATATCTGCACCCTGTCTCTAACCATCATTTGTCTAAAACTCCCATTTGTCTATAACTTCCACCTGTCTATAACTACCTTCTGTCTATAACTTCCACCTGTCTATAACTTCCACCTGTCTATAACTACCATCTGTATATTACTACCGCCTGTCTTTATCTACCACCTGTTTATATAACTACCATCTGTCTATTACTACCGCCTGTCTTTATCTACCACCTGTATATATAACTAACATCTGTATATTACTACCATCTGTATATTACTACCATCTGTCTATAACTACCATCTATCTTTTACTACCATCTCTCTTTAACTACCACTTGTCTATAACTACTGCCGGTCTATAACTACCACCTGTTTATAACTACCATCTCTCTTTAACTACCACTTGTCTATAACTACTGCCGGTCTATAACTACCATCTGTCTATAACTACCACCTGTATATAACTACCACCTCTCTTTCACTACCACTTGTCTTTTACTACCGCCTGTCTATATCTACCACCTGTTTATAATTATATATGTTTTAGCCTTCCATATATTTATCACTTCTACGTGTCTTTAACTACCAAATGTCTTTTACAACTACCTCTGTATTCCATCCACCTGCAAACATATACCTATCTAAAACTACCACCTTTATATAATCACATGTCAACAATTACATCACTTCAATAACTAACACCTATATATAGTCACCACCTGTCTTTAACTACCATCAGCCTATATCTATAACATGTCTATAACTACCATTAGCCTATATCTATAACATGTATATAGCTACCATCTGTCTGTAACTACCAACTGTTTATATATTTCACATGTCTATAATTACCACATGTCTATACCTACCATCAGCCTATATCTATAACATTTTGATAGCTACCATCTGTCTGTAACTACCAAATGTTTATATCTTTCACATGTCTATAATTACCACATGTCTATAACTACCATCTGTCTGTAACTACCACCTGCCAATAAGAAGCTCTTTCTATATGTACCTCAACTATTTACGTCTGGAATATGACAAACAATACCCTCGGTTTCTTTAAAAAAATGCAATCGTGAACCAATCTAACAATATTACAAAGTAGATTGATGTTTTGATAATTAGAAACATAACGCACTCCAAGTATTTTTATTTTGAAACAAACTAAATATGGAAGCAGAAGGGTTATCGATTTTTAGATAACATTGTTTGTATGTTTGCAAATGAAGGTCAACGGAAAAGTAGGAATACACTATTCTATTTTAAAGTTCATGACATAATGTAAAAATGCTGCTTATGACATACCTTTTTTTCTCCCATTTTCCCCTTGAGCAATATTTTCAAACGCCTCCTTGCGTTTCACGGGCCGAACTTGGCTTCCCTCTTAGAAATGTAAACAACAATTTTGGCGCATGCGTGTGTGTGTATGTTTTACTCCATCTTTTTATCTGTGGGTCAACAAGACTATCTGAATAGATGGGAAGACCAGGTGAAATATTGAAAGGATAAGACTATTTGTCTGTTTGATCGGTGCCATATTCATGTTTGTTCTAATGATTGACAAACGATTGATAGGGGATATTGACCATATTTATCTATATCTTATCAAAATGTCAATTTCCTATTTGACCAGTAATTGAAATGGTCAGCCCGGCTACAATCTGTTCACAAATAGAGTGGCTATTCAGTTCTATTGACAGCTTGATAAATTATCAAAGAGGATTACAAGTTTCAGTTTCGTTAAGTAATGGGAGAGGACGGTTCTCTTTTGATTTTAATCGCAACAGATTCCAAATTAAAACTTAAATAGCGTACTAATATCACCTTGTACATTTCTTATTCGTGAATGATTTATTGAATTTAATCGCTGAACGGTGGACACTTATAACTTTCCAATACCAAATTCAATGGGGCACAAATTTCTTAAATACCTTCTTGATAAAATTTCCAATACTGATTTTAATCGTCTTGATGTGAATGTCCAATTTTCAAATGGATATTATATTGGAGACGTTCGAATGTCAACTAAAACGATTATTCTATTTTTTGTTGGGAATTACATTGTTTTGGCTTAGACGAATACTATTTCTGATACTATCGTAGTTTGTACATGTATGGTGTCCAGTTGGATAATGCATTTCGTGTATAGAATAGCTAAGATTATGTTTTATATGACATGAGTTATTTATTTTATTTAAGCGAGGCTCTGCCAAAGTGTTTCATAAATCCCATATAAAATGAAATCAAAATTGTGATTTTTTTTTTTGCATAATCACAAAGTATTTAAATATCCGCTCAAACTGTGTTATTTTTAATCCTCTGGTTGTGCATATTGACATAGTTGTATTTACTCTACATCCGATAGTCATGAGATGCAAGAGATGATCAAACATCTAATTATTTACCTTTTAAGCTTTATTCAAATTTCCATATTCGTATAAATCATATTAATAACTGAAACCGGCCTATTCTTTTGAGAACTGCTCAGTTGTATATGTTAATTATAGCTTTTTATATTTATATAATGCATGTAAAATATCCACCATCACAAAAAAACCATAATTGTATTATATCCGATGTCGAAACTAATAATATAGGCACAGTTGATGTATGACATTTTCTACCGGGTTTTGTACGCATGTCACGCGATACAAGGCATTGTACTTCCGATTAGCACCGATAGTCTGACGTCAGCCACAACAAAAAGCCGAAACACTGGTGTGGGGTTCCTTGCTACAATTCCGACGTCTTGATGCAAGACTGTAAACGTTTCTCCCTTTTCCATCGAAAATTACCAATCTCTCCGATGAACAAGGCATAATACAGATTGAGTTTCATACTATAAGGATACATGTCCCAAAATGCACCATAGATCCAATGTCTGAATTCATAAGATGAATAAAATAGTCAGTATCAGGGAATGGTCTATAACTCGTTCGGTAAACTATTGGACACCTGATACTAACTTATACACATTGGGGAATTGTTTAACCCTTCTCTTGTATTAAACTTCGGATTTATATCATTGTTCAAACGTTGTTATATATGTCAATGATGTAACGTCTATAACAAATAACATTTCCATATCTTTTTGAGGGATGACACTGGTCACTGTCACGAGACATTACAGGGGAAATAAAGATAGTTTTCATTTTATCACACGTTTACTTTATTTCATGCTGAAGTGGCGAGAAAATAGATCAGGATTAAGAGTTTAGTTATACTTAAAATCTAGTCTGAAGATTCCTAAGGAGTAAACCGAAAAGTCTAGCCATGTAATAAAGGGGTAACATTAAGGTTATCTGAAGGAACATGACAAAGTGTCCAGCCATAAAACTAAGGAGTTTCAATGGAGGTTATCCGAAAAAGTACGAACAGGATTCTAGCCTTTCCACGAAAGGGTAGCAATGAAGGATAGCGCAATATGATTGCGGTACAGATTTAGTAACTGTTGCTGAATATAATACACACAAAAATATATTAAATAAATATATGATCAATATTTATATTTTTGATGTACGATATTTAATGAGACATTAGAACAAACAATCTCGAAGTTAAAAAACAGTATGTTATCTTTGGAACTTTGACACCGCTGGCATACTTTTGAAAACATTTACGTTACTACAAACAACCTATATACTGTTTTCTTACAAGGAACAGATAGGGACATTCACGACCGTGCTATTTAACAAACCGACATCCTGTCAAACCTGTTATCAATAGAGACACACCGAAAGGAGAAGACTGGATATCCGAGCCATGCTTTTGTAAGAGGGACACAACATCAACTTTGATATCTTCAATGTCGGCGTAACTGAGAAGAGAAAAAATAAACTTTTAGTATCCTCGACATTCCCGTAGCTGGGGGCATCGACGAAAATGCAGCGTCACCAGGTTTGAAGGACCATTTCCATATCAAAGAGTATTTTTATTTTCCTTCATGCAATTTTCATTTCAACATAAAAAAGTAAATTTTCACAAAAAAGCAAAACAACAACCCCCCCCCCCAAAAAAAAAACCCCAACCTTCCCCACATTGACTTATTTGCGATAAACAAATCAATAACTGATCAAAGTAAACTTTCATATCATTCTTCGAATATCAAAATCAAACACAACGAGGTTCATATTTTGATTCTGTGTAATATGTTTACTCATCCACCCCTCCCTCGACATTGTTACAAATGGTAAGGGGTCAGGATTGTTCCCTTCATCTGGACGTGTAACAGGCTAGCAATCTCTTTGACATCAGTACCAGGGACTGGTTTGTTTTATGTACAGTTCACAGAGTAAGACAGACATGTTGCGGTCGTTGCCGGTTGACACCTTCCATGGCATCATAAAGTTGTTTGAGGGATCTACAAAAAGTTAAAACACAAATAAGACGAGTGAGCTTATGTGTTGTAGTGCATATCTTTTACGTTTGTTTGTTTGTTTGGGGATTGCCGAACTCGCTACAGCTTAACTCAAATGAAGACGGAGCATTTTACAGATATGGCGACTCCTTAAATCACTTTTCACCACTTACTTCATTTTTGATAATGAAACAACAGTTGTTGGTCATACCACGTGACAAAAAAGTAACAAGGTAAAATAATTTCCCAAAATTTAGATAATATGATTTGAAAATAAGGCAACCTTAAAAACATATCTAAAAAATAAACCGGCTTCGAAAAGACATGTTGTGTATGAGTCGCATTTGTATCGTTGGCCTAAACAGGTTTTACAGGTACAGTGTAAATATCACATTACGTCTGTCCTATTTACCCATGATAATACCCCTCCAAATCAATGTAAATAACACATATATGCCGGTAGTCTAGAGCGGCCGTTTATTCAATATGCATGATATCTATTAAACTATGTACAAATCATTTCAAATTTTGACTCCTCCATGTCATCTGGACAATCATACATGTATTACATTACAGGTAACCACCTCCACGACATCCACGGTTAACAAGAGCTGTCGGAGAACAGCATAGCTCGCCTATGTATGTTATTATAATACTGCAACTATCAATAGAAACACATGTATAGTATAATGTTGATATAGTGCCTGTAATTTTATTTGCCACCTCACTTAACACCAGGATATTTCAAGGACTGTAGAAACATCTATGTGAAGTGATTGTTAAGAAATTAACAAAGACCAATATTTTATGGTCCAAGTTTTTGGACCATAAAATATGAAAATATGGTTCAACACATTGCTTACACTCAATACAAATACTTCAACATTATCATAGACAACATCCTATTGATGGTGGTGGTCCAACACTACCCATCAACTTGCACAAAAACTTGAACCTCAAATTAAACTAAGTCCAACTGAGCTGTTTTTTGGGCCATAAAATATGAAAATATTGCCCAGAACATTGCTAACACTCCATATAAACGCTTCAACCTTATAATAGACAACAGCGTATTGATGGTGGCTGTCCAACACTTCACAAAAAAACTTGCCCAAAAACTTTAACCTCAAATGTTACTAAGTCCAATTAAGCTTTTTTTGGGCCATAAACTATGAAAATATGGTCCAGCACATTGCTTACACTCGATATAAATGACTTAAACTCATAATAGACAACTGTGTATTGAGTGTGATGATCGACGCCGGGGTGACTACATTAGCCCCCCTATTCTTCGAATAGGCGAGCTAAAAACCAGAGAAATAAAACTTAATAAGCCACAAAATCTCTGGAAAACCTTATGATGTCCTAGATCATCTATGGTAACAACTTCAATACTGATTCACTAAACAATAGTTGTAGAAATCTTTTAAAAAACTTAGAATTTTTTTAATCGACCGTATTCTTTGGCGTCTCAGGCTAGAGTGCCTCGCCGCCCTATTCGAACCAACCACGTATACATCCGCCCTGTCACACGTACATCTCGTGCACCTTACTTTTCACCGACCGATTCAATCACTTTGCATTCCCACTTTCACCTGTATAATTCGCAATAAATATTCATTATTCTATTAGTAAATGAAACGTACAAACCATTATTAACTGCTATACTACGAAACGCAGTAAAATTTAAATATTTTATCATTGTAAACAATTCGAAAAATGATTAGAATAGTTTCAAAAAACATTTGTGTAACACTCTAATTTTATATACATAAATGGAATGACATGGAAATAAGCCATTGATGGCTTACTGTCTACAGACTGAAAAACGAAAATAAGACTACCCCGAAAAAAGGCCGACGTCGAAAATAAGCCTGGGATTCCTTACTAAAAAAAGGAAATAGGTCGCATCTTATTACCGAGATTTAAGGGTAGTTACATACTCGTCAGATTTCCCAATAGGTACTGTGTGTGGATAAATATATTGATATTTCACTTGTGAAACCGATGATTCGCAAAATTCAAGCTAATAAAGAACTTGACCTTGAAGATTCATTATGGATTTCTTTTGTACTTAATGGAAAACAAAAAGATCAAAAGTATGTACGATTGGAACGTAATCAATGAGATTTACGTTGGTTAAACAATCTGTGATATTTGTTGGTATCTGGCAAAGGTTAACGTAGTGTTTATTCATCTTCTGACAAGGGGTATCATATATAAATCTACTTATTCGTACTTCTTATTTAAATTATTACCCTCACAAATAAGTAGATAGGTAAATGTATGAATGGTAATTTTATATTCCATTGGTTGTTATCCTTTCCTTTGCATTTAAACCATTTCTTTTTACAAAATGCTATGCTCCATTCTCCAAATTCCCAAACAAACTGCCTGTTTTGAAGAACTTACCACAATTTCACTTATCAGTTTTGTTTGTGATTAAATTGTCCGTCAAATAAAAGTGACCACAGCAGTTTTAACAGTTAAAAACGTCGCATTTAATGAAATATAATATGGTCACCAAGACTGACTGTCAATGATCTTATAATAAAGAAAAGACATTTTGATATGGGATCTTTACCGTTGCTTTATGCGTGTCACTATCCATAACCTTTGTCAACTAATGTGTACATTACTGTGTGGTGATGATTTATACCATGTATTGTTCGTCGAGAACGTTAAAACAGGCACTAGTCAAATATTTATCACAGTGCATACATTCTGGGTGGAATGAAGTAGAAATTGCACAACTGCAGAGATAATTTTGTTGATGTTCAAGTTAGGAAGTGCCTCCTTCAAACGAGTAAGATTGTTTGGCTCGCCAGGCCTGTTTAACTCTCTGTCGTTGTTTAGCCTAGCAGGGCAGATTGTAATGTTAGTATTTGTTGCATAACGTTTTATCTATTTCATTGTAACAGAAGTCATACAATTTGACATTTTTAGCACTTACTGATAAGAAAGATTAATAGAATGTTCCCCTACCTTGGGAGTGTGACTGAGAAATCTTCAACCACCGGAGTGATTTATTTGGTTGTTTAACCTGAAAATCTGCCGAGGTGTCAGGCAACCAAATATTCCTCCCGTGAGATGGGGACACTCTGTTAAACTTTTAAAGTAGGGTATGATTGTTTTTCTCCTATTATTCAAGCACAATAGTTTGCAGCTTTTACATTCTTGTTTAATATTTTCCCCCTGATGCGCACGACCTCTCTCGTCAAGTGCTGGCAATTTGTGACGATGTATCGGATTGTTCGCGTGACGTCATACTACTACATTTCCACGTTTTACAGTATCTGTCACACTCTAGGGGGATACAAACAAAATCTTGAACAGTTCTTGTTACATGTATTTTTATCGAAAACGGAATACAATACAGCTGTTTTTGATTAAGCTGCTGCATCATGGGAAATAATGTAATCTGTAATGGATATAGGTGTGCATTTACTGCTGCACACTGTCTGTGCTATTAAATTGAAGCTATACTTTGTTTATTATTACAAATACCCATCGGCAGCTCCATACAATGGATCAATCAATAGTTTTCTGATAACTGTATGCTTAAGTTAGCATAGAAGTTTTCTTTCCGCATTTGTGGAGCTTAAAGTATACATACAGTAATATCAGGTAGAACAAAAGAAAAACATTGATGCTTCTTATTTAACTTATTTAATACACAGCTCCCTCTAGTGTATATACACGGGGGTATTCATTCTACTTTCCCATGTCTTTGTCGGTGGGCAAATTATCTTAACTACATATACAACATCACAACTTGAACATGTAAAACTCCTTTCCTTAAAACCAGCACACCACCCTACCTAGCACACGGGTGTGTGCAACTTCGACATCTGTCTGTGACCGTGTTACCTCACGTTTGATTGGTTCAAAGGAAATCCAATGGTCAGGTTATGACCTCACATGTTATGATGATCCCTTAAATTTATCCTAAAATAACACCATTCATACCTTTTGTGCAATTATGTTATACTGGGATTCTTATCTAAAATATTTCGGCGAAAAGCAATTTCTGTTTGTCGAGTAAACTTTATCGGGGTACATGTACTTGACAGAGGTGAAACGAGTTCACCGGTGATTTATCTTAACCGGGTAACTTGTACCCTGGGTATTATGGTATGGATTAAGCTGAATGTCAACACTGTTACGCTGTCGGATTAAATCACCAGTTCAAAGAGAAATACATTAAAAAAAATCTTCATCTCCTAAAAAAGTCCACGAAGATAGTCTGAGATTAAATAAGCATTACTAGGCAACACTATAGAGTTTTGTTTTTACTTTTATCTCTTTTTTAAATTTTATATAACGACGTATAACGATTACAAATCGATATCATATCATTGTAAGAGACCATGTGTCTTAAAACTTACATTGGAGAAAAAAGAACATGACACATTTGTTTTCAATAAAATAAGAATACTTGTTTTATTTGAGGTAACGATACGCACAACATTATGACATCATCACTTTCCGTTGCCAGGTATTTCCTCGAAGACTGGGGAGATCATATAGCCCGAGAATGTGCAGTAGACCTCATCATTGGCCCCGTACAGATTTGTGGCGTAACCGTAGGCAGGGTCGACAGCTTGGATATACACCTCGTCACCTAGGCAATAGGAAATTAGAAACATTAATCTAGACTTACATAACGCAGATTATCACATTTGGCCATTTAGGTGAAAGCAGTTTGCATCACGGCTCGTAAACCAAAACTTACATAATTATTTAGTTATGATTCTGCCTATTTGGGTGTTTTTGTCGCGATTTTATGTCCTTGAAACAAACTTATGTCATGGAGTAATAAGAGTCAATCGCCAAGTCGGGGAGTTGCAAAGACGTTAACATTAAAATCAATAAAAAATTCTTTAGGCTAGGCCCGGTTAATAAATTTAAAATTTAAAAGCTATGAAAAGAAGAAAACTAGTGTTGTTCACTGTCTATTTTATATTTTGTTTTCATATATCAATGCAGATTCACTGGAACTACGGCTACTCTTGACTACACGTAACATCGTAGCAACCCGCTTCGATTGTTTTTGTCTTCTGACAATAACATTTAAACATTATTTATGTAAATGTAAGGATTGCCTTTCATTTCGACGGCGTATATGGTAGTTTGAACGAAGCTGGTAACAAACATGTTCTTAATGGAGAGCTAACGCGTACCATAAAATATGTTCGTTACCAACTGCGTTCATACATGTATTACCGTATACGCCGTTAAAATGAAGATCAATCCTTATTCATACATGGATTTATTGACGAGCTTACAGGTCATATCATGACTAGTAATACAAACGTTACGTCCTTCTTTTTCACATTTAGGTATATCGATGAAATGTTGTTTCAAAATACGTGTAACAAGAATTTCATTGACTACATCGATCTATATACCGTCCAGAGCTGTCAATCGACATAACGGTTTCTTCTACTTTCTTTACTTTCAACTCCATACACAGGAATAAGTTGCTACTAAACTGTGCGGTAACAGAGACGATTTTGATTATCTGATCTTAAAAATCTTGACCCCCTTTCCCCCTCCCCCATTTCGTTATGCTTCCTCTGCCTACATTGTTTACACGTCCCAAATGATTCGGTATTCAAGAGCTTCGTCCTAATATCATGCATTCCTTGTTAAATATCGACTGATGATGGATACACTCACAACAAAGGGTCTCTAAAAATGGAGATTGATGAAGGTTAGGGATAAATTGTATTATTGTCAACATAATAACAAAAGAAATTATGCTGTTCCTTTTTGTGATATGCAGGTCTCATTTTTAATTATGCCAATTACTGTGCCTTGTTGTTTTGTTTTCACTACTGAAATGAATTGATTGAATTCAACGCCAACATTTGAACTGCGATGAAAAGTCCCTGCCAACCATTAGTTGCAGTTAATGCAAACAGAGTACAGTTACAATGTAATTCTAAAAAGGTATTGTCAAACTATGGTTGTACAGTGTAAAGGGCTTTCCAGCGTTTTACTGCATTTTCTCTTCCTTTTCTATAATTATAAACATGATTGCAGACAAATCGAATGAAACCTGGTGACTTCAATATATAACTTTATTCTTACACTTAAGATATGATATGCGGATTGCAATTAAATACATGTATTACTTATGTATTACTTATATCGGAAACCGTTACCGTCGTTTTTCTTTTAATAATCGAAATATTCCATCCTGTATGAACGATTATTATGTTAAAGTCATATTTTCAGTGGCACAATGAACGATATTTAGAATTATGCAAGAACACTACTTTTATTTCAAGTTGATACTCATGTTATACCTTATGTATCGCTCGCGCCACGTGATTAATACATAGTTAAGTCGAAAAGAGTTACTTCCCTCCCACCAAGACATTCAGAAAGACAGCTTTAAATCTCTATCGGATTTTGATTGTAGAAATGTGTATTTCAATTACAGCGTTAAGGAAACAAATATATACGCATGTGTTCCCAGTCACATCCCTTTCAGTGTATATCAATGACTTTCATTGCATCTGTTTGACATTCAAGTGCGAATCATCTGTAAATTTGCGGTACAGAATGTTTTGAGTGTTTTAGAGCGTATGTACACCGACTGTTATTGAATACGATTTACCAGGACATAACACTGCTTGCAAGATTAATCTAGTCTATGAACGGAAACCTACAGATCGGGATCTGTAAATTGTGCGTTGATACATTGTACATATGTAGAATGGTTGTTTGATTGCAGTGTGTCATTTCTGCGCATTATTTGGTTGATTTTTGGTGTTTGCAAAAATCTTAAACTATTAAAGATATATATTAACAAATATGTAGTTGCTTGTTTTGTGTACATCGGTGGTGACTGTGTGATGCTCTGTTTTAAACCTCACTTTTCATTGATATATATATGTTTTGATCATACTTACTACACATCGTACATGTAACTCAAGCTATAAACCACGTTAGTTCAGTTTAGCGTTTATGTATGCATTTCTCTGTTGATACATTAAGCCCGATTAATACCTTTGGATAGATGTAAGATGACTGAGTTCCCGGTGGAGGCGTAGTCGTTCGAGGTGTGTCCGTAAGTGGATGCCACGTACTCAAAATTCTTGTAAAGCTGAAGCCATGCCGCCTTGTTCTACAAGAAACAAAACAAAACAAAACTGAATTTGCTTTAAAATTAATTAATGAATATAAGATGTAAAATGCGCGAACCTGTCTTAAAATAACACACTATTGAACATAACAAAATACCAAGCATCTACTTTATTACTCACAATCAAGCTGTCGTGCCTTACTTAATATCATATTACCATTATATTCTTTAACTTCAAGCATAGCATATTAACAGCGTATCGTCTTGTTTGTAAATTTAAATTCCAATTTGATCTTCATCCACATTCGACATGCCACACCACAGACTATAAGTCTTACCCAACATCTATATTGTATTACTCCATCACTTAATGTTAAGCTTAACACAGTCTATAAGGATTTAAACAAACTAGAAATCGTATAACCTAATCGCTGCATTTAATCTAAACACAGACCATAATACTTACCCTAAATCTGTATTTAATTACTATATTACTTCATGTTAATCTAAACACAAACTATAATACTTACCCTTAATCTCCATTTATTTACTATATTACTTCATGTGAATCTAAACACAGGCTATAATACTTACCCTAAATCTATATTTAATTACTATATTACTTAATGTGAATCTAAACACAGACTATAATACTTACCATAAATCTATATTTAATTACTATATTACTTCATGTGAATCTAAACACAGACTATGATACTTACCCTAAATCTATATTTATTTACTATATTACTTCATGTTAATCTAAACACAGACTATAATACTTACCCTAAATCTATATTTAATTACTATATTACTTCATGTGAATCTAAACACAGACTATAATACTGGCAACATTACAATAATTAATAATGTACAAATAATTTGACTAAAAATTCAAATATTAATTCTAAATTCTAGTTACTTCCCTTTAACCATGTATTATAATGTTGTACTATAATTACGGTCTGTGGGTAATAACTTTATTTTAGTTGCTCGCAAACTATTTGATTAATTATGATAACTTATAACTGATACAGATTTAATATTGTAAAGAGAGATATATTTTGTTTCTGATTATGTTTGCCTTTCATTTAACTACTTTATAAACTTCAAACTTTCAGATGATCCTTTTTCTATTTTTCTTAAATATTTCAATTTGATTCAAAACTGTATTAAAATTGTTACCTCATTGTCAATTTTAAATTTTCATGTTGTTTCTGTTCAAATGTGCCTTCTTCGTATCGTTATTATCGGTGATTAACAAAATAAGAATTGCAACATAACGATCGAACTATTCTGTGAGTTAATTCACAAATCTCATTATTTGAATGATTATTAATTGTATCAATCGATTTCAAAATTCGAACTGTTGACAGTCTAGTTTACCTGATGTGCGACGGAATGGAACTGGAACACGTATATTCCGGCGGTGGGACATACGAATGTTCCGGTGTTACTATGGTAACTGCTGCCGATGTTTGTGTATATCCGGTCGTACAATACTCGTTCTGTATGAGTCAGCGTTAACATGTTCGTCAGACCCGCAGAAAAGGCCACTTCTCCCGGCTGATCTCCCGATGATGCCCTGTCCTCTACACGATGAAGAATATTAAGTTTGAAGGGTGCGTAGAATAGTGTGGAAAATGAAAATGGTTCTGTCATGATTTGAACAATTAACAACTACATACCACTAAGTACAAGACAACGGACAATGGCGATGCATTTTCTGCTGAATTGTAACTCTTATATTTAGACAAATTAATGTGGTATATTAAATAACTACAAATGAAAAGTAAGGAAACACCTTTATAAAGTAAATGAATGAAATATGTCGTTTGATTTACGCGCATTGAATTGTATTATGTCTTGTAAATAATGAAGATTCATTGAACAAAATATTTGTATATGCAAAAAAATACATATTCATATTTAGACTACGTCAAATGCACATTAACACTAAAAACAGAAGACATGAAAAGACACCAAAACTAAAGGAGAGACAACATAAATTGTACATCAAACACCGACAGCTTACCACCATTTGCTGAGGCTACAGCCAAAAGGCAAACACAAATAATCTTCTGAAGCATCTGCAATTATATTAAATAAGACATTTTGAGAAATATCTTGTGTTTGTTACTAAGAATATTTTTATAGTATTATGATCACACTTTGTACAATACTTTTTGCTGCGCCGTTTACTTATCTACCTCCGAGTTAGATTGAGATACAAATTGTACCAATAGTTCATACAGATACACTTTATAACTGAACTGGCAAATAATGACTAGTATATGCAATATGGATTATTATCTGAGAGCGTTTGATACCTGATTCTTATTCTAATTGATAATTGCAAACACTCATAAATAAAGCATGTATTCAAATTCAGTAATTTGCAAACTTGTGAAAAAAGTTAGATATATAAACATACATTTTTATACCTTTAAATTTGGTCCGTTCGTAAGCTGAACTTCTGTGACGGTATGGCTATCTTTACTATGTTGACATGGCCTCCTATCGCCCAGCTGTACAATTCACACGACCCATGACTTACGCACCGGTTTTTATCGGTCCATAATACTTTCTACTCCAGGTAAGTTCTCCACTATTTTGGAATATGGTGTTGCTAAAATATAAAAAAAACATTGCATCTGTTCATGAAAACAAAATACTTATACTAATTAAACTAATTGTGTATTCAATTGTATATTGTCGTAGGAGGCGACAAAAATGGCCCCCTACAGCATCGGGTTCGTTTTCGGATTCTATTTAGTCTACACGGAAGAAATCAAAACTGATCTGCTTAATCATTTCAACATTTTAGACATCTACCCTTTCCTTTCGCTCTTACTACTTTTCTGGCGGTGTCCCCTTAAGCACCAACGGCAAACGACTAGCTGATGCGAAAACTTTTAATCCTGAACAAAACAAAGTTATGAATTAATTATGCTTATGAGTTTAGACAGCTCATATGTATACCTATCTATGTACTAAGCAAAGATAACAGTCGGTACCGAAACACATACATTATAACAATAAGATGAACATGTTATTTCTTCTCTAGTAATATATATATACTGTGAATACGTATTTCACTATATGTTTTATTACTAATATTGTTTATAAATATGCTGATACCTTACACCTGATAACTGATATTTATATCAATACGGAATAGCTGCTTAAAACCCCGTGTAAAACATGATAACGAGGAGCATGTATATGGTAGATTTTTGCTTATAATTAAGTTTGATCCTGGTACAGAAAACATGAGTTCATTTGTCATAATACATAGGCTGACTTGAACTAATTGAGCTCAAGAATGTCCATATCAAACTGCGAAGTGACTGTATCAAATGAGGAGTTCGTTAGAGTTTATGCGCTTTTCTAACCAAGACCGTTTTGCGAATCTTGTGAAAAACAAGTTTTTCTATGTCTTTTTGCTTGTTTTAAAACTTACAACCCAGCAGTTATTCCTCTAAATCTCCTTCCTCATGTTACATATCTTTGAAATTAAAGAAAAATAATAATAACAAGAAGAATAAATTCACATCAATTTTCTACAACTTTGGAAATATTGCATGACAAAAAAAGGCAAGCGGTTAGCTGTTTGACCGGGTTAATGCATAACAAGACCTATTCACTTGATTGTCGAGTACTTGTCCTGTGAACAATGCGGATCCATTCTGTTGTTGTGGTTCTTTGGATATACATTAACATCTTTATAATGTTTGAACCTATTTACAGCTGGAAAACGGATCACAAACTGTCATGTGACAAAGGGTTCTACACAACAATGAATCTAGTAAAACTATTTTGTGATTTTTCAGGCATCATCCGAACACGATGATTTGTAAGGCAGCAGTCGCGTTTCTTGCGTGTCTTGTGTGTGCGGAAAGTTTCACACCCTTAAGTAAGTCACGCTGTCCAACTTTCAGGTACCTATACACACATGAACTGGAACCATGTTACATTGTAATCAGTTTGGTTTGTCTATCACAACTGAAATGTTGAAAAATACTTTCACATATGTTGAAATTCAAAGCCAAATATTCCTGCAAATACGGATTGAAACATATAAACCAGGGACAGTCATGACCAAATCCGATTTCGTTGAATATTAAAACATCCATTAGGTATCAAGTGTATTTTAAAATGGAAACTAACGATTATTTCTAAAGATAAATGAGTGAAAATGATCAAGAAAACAATTACCACAGAGACAAACTACCTGAAAGGATTTATTGTGACTTTTGGGAGAAAAAAATAGCACGTCTCTTTTGTCTGAAAGCTTTAGATTATGAAACAGACATTTTAAAAAGAAATACAAGTTTCATTATGACATACTCAACCTTTCACCCACCGCCAAACAAACATAAAGCGAGAGCCAAACGTGACTTCTGTATTGGTGTTGGTCACGCTCATATTACTACTCATTTCGGTCCATGGACTGCTGACCTTACTAGTATATCTATATTCAAATCCATCAAATTATGTATATGATTCAAGACACTTCCAATTGTTGTCAATTACTCAGATAATTTGAAGTACTAACTCAACGAATCGTTTTTTTATTTATTTTTTTATCTAATATTACAGATATCCCAAATTATTTTCCACCACCTTCTCGGAGAGCTGGCGGCAGCAGTAATACAGTTGTTGCATTTTCTGCCGGACTTACCAATACGACTCAGTCACATGTTGCCACCAACGTAACGTATGACAGAGTGTTTGTGAACGGAGGAAACGGGTACAACAACCAAACAGGAGTCTTCAAGGCCCCTCTTGGTAAGTTACACAGGGATACAAATCAGATGGTATCGTAGATGGGGGATCGTTTCTGCAGTTTGTCTGAATCCGTTTGCTGTTTAGTAGACAGCACCATTTAATTATCTAGTTGTTTACGTGTCTATTACTTAAATAAACTTTCACTCAAAAGTTTAATCCCTCATATGTTCATAACTGTAGAAAGTTTAAATGAAAAATAAATGTTTCAGGATTTGAAATGACTTCCCCAAACCAAAAAAAAAAAATAATGTATAATACAAAAATAATTTCAGAAGGTATGGTATTTTCTAAAATTTAACATATTATCACATTTTTATTTTAAAAAATCCTGATCATGCATCTAACAAACGTGTCAAAAAGTCAATGTCTGCTGTTTGCAGGTCTTTTTTACGATATTTGTTTTTTCAAATTATCACATCGGTGGCCATTTTGAAAATGTGTAGTTCCTGCGCCTAACGAAATGTCACCAACGAAAATGTGACCTTTTTGACACTTGATTGATCACTTTAGTAGTCATTGTGTCGCCATTTTCAATTGCAGCAAGTTTATTTTTGCTGTGCAATCTTATAATGTTCAGTGTTATGAAAATAGTATTCAACAAGTTGGAAAATTATACATTATCGGTATTCGAAACACACTATCCTTTCCCGTTACAACAGCAACAGTTGGAATACGAACTAATGAACCAATTGATAGAGTATACTTTTAACATACAGGCGGGACCTACGTGTTCATGTTCCACGCTCTTTCCCAATCCAACCAGCCACTCCGGCTTGATCTCTACCATAACCTTGATTACATAGCAACGGGATATGCGCACGCAGTTCATGATTACGCCACGTCAAGCAATGCTGTCGTCCTAACCATTGATAGAGGTAATGTTGTGATGTAACAGCAGAGCTTTATAATTACCAAACGAAATTCAAATAAGATGAATTGAAAGTTTTTTTCTCAAAATGTAAATTCAGCTGTGTATGATGATGAAAAGATAAAAAGGTTTTCTTATCCCTTATCTATCATGCGATTATGCATCGTCTTTGCTTTTTCGAATATATGTATATGCGTTTTTGTCATAAAGATTTAATGATATTACATGCTTACTCTATGACGCCACACATACATGTATTATGCACATCTATAGCACGCTTTGTCATTGGCTGCTTAATAAATTACAAACGTAACAATACGTTAAATTGCCCACAGAACAAATCTACAGATCTTTTCAACCGACATTACTGACAAAGTACAATGTACTTCAACCGAAGAGGTTGACCTAAGCTTGATGTCTCGTTTGTCCATTGTAACGTCACATTCAGTAGGTTCTGATAGTACATGTGTATCGTGATTTTACGTCCGTTTCTACAAACAAAAGTCCTTTAAGAATAAATACATATAAATTCTTACGTTATTTTTATGAACGTTACAGGAGATGCTGTGTATATCCAGGCCAGGGGAGATAACTTTGTGTACGGTCAGCCCGACGAAGTATATTCAACTTTCAACGGTTTTCTTCTGTTTCCATCAAATTCATGATTGCTATATTGGAAATGTCCCCAAAGCTTCAAATACAGCTTATTAAACCTTGCTTACCTATAAATCATTCTGTTTATTTATTTTTTGATTATAATGCATCAGTTAATGATTTCCTTTTTATACTCATATTTTATGTAAATTATTTAAATACATCAACTATTGAAAGTCTCCTTATAATGGTACTTCTACAATGTTGCAAATAAATGAGTGAATTTTAAAATAAGATTGTGAAAATTAAAAAACGATAGTTGTAAATTTCTGTTGAAACTGACAACCTGCAAATGTAAGTTAATAAAGTTTTCAGCAGAAATTCAAAGTGGCAAAATTACCATACTGTCTTATCTCCCTTTAAGTGTAAAATCCCTAAGAAATCATCGTTTTTAGATATCAGTTTATATTATAAAATAGATAAATATACATAAACTCATATAGCATTATTCTTATTTCTGAGACTAAAATTGCAATTAATTTACGCGTAAGTTCACAAACTAATTAAATATTCTAGTCATCTCGTTCAGATATTAGACATATAAGTTATGTACACGTTGTACTATTCAAGTGAGTAAAAATGATTTCATCTGCTAATATTGGCTTCACTTTATAAACATATCTTTTTCTGAAACATATATCTATTACAAACCTTGTTCTGATGTTGATATAAACAAAATGTTTTACAATGCATCTTTCCAATGTCAAATTGAACTAATTTCTGTGCAATCAAAATATGATTATTCACACTCAGTTCATCTTCACAATAGCATATTACATATTTGACAACCAATTAGTATGCTATTGATGTATTCTTTTAACCGCTTTAATCTTTTTGTTTATAGTCTGATGTATTAATTTTTTTGGATGTCTTATTTTACGCCGTTTTTGCGCCTAAACGACTTACATTGCTGAAGGGCTGTAAAACAATACAAAACATAACAGACCTATGTCTGTAATAAATATGTTGTGTAGCATGAGTGCGAGTTAATTGAGATCGATAATCGACATAACACATACCGGGACGAGGTTGAGGTGTTAGCCGCAATACCAATATCAACGATTAACATAAAAGATGCTCTATACTACTGTAGAATCTTTCATTTTCGTGGAGTTAAAATTTTGTGGTTTTCATATACAAGCCTGTTTCAAGGACATTATATTTCACTGATTTTTGATTTTCTTCTATCGATATCAAACCAAATTCATGTTTTTGTGGGGATTTAATTTCCGTGGATTTTTGTTATCCACGAATTAAACAAAATTTAATGTCCAACGAAAATTTATGATTTTACAGTATTTGTAATACGAGCAAATAAGTAATAACGCATAACGAATTCATCTTAAATACGTGTGGTCAAGTGAATTAATACAAAACAATCTGAATAAATCTAGTGAGAAAAATATATGTTGTAGTTGTTCATGTAAACTCCTTATTTATTATATAAACCCATGTTTTAAAACGTGTTAAGTAATATGCTAATTGCAAGGACGTTTACGTATATGTTTATGTATGGAACATATTTCTAGATATATTATAAGTTTTAGTTTAGTCCCCTCCGCCACCTTAAGCCCCACCCCATATACATACTCCTGTCTTAATAGTAAATGTATCCTATCAACAGTAAGTATCAATTTTGGCTACTAAGAACGACAACTCCTGCTGACATAGACTAAGAAGCAAACACTAGCCTGACACTTTCCTTGCACACTATTCTCTATCGATCGCTGTGTCTGGTTCCTTCTCTGTTATATAAAGACATTTGGCTTTTATGCACCGTCTGATAACAAACTGATCCCTTAAATACTTAATCGATTTTCAAATGAAGATAAACCTTTTACAAATTAAATATACCACAACCTTTCAATGAAAGTATGTGTTAGTGTCGTTAACATTCATTGGTTGCCAAGGTTTGACAGTCGTAAGCATTAAGTGTGTTAACGTGTTTTATTTACGACGTAATCAAATGACTATCTAACAGATATCACTTAGTTTCAACAATTGTAAATCAAAACTTAGTAGCAGATGCAGTATGCCAAAAAGAAATTGCACTGTACCGTAAAGATGTTTCGTCTAAGGACCCATTAGTGATACTAGGGGGCAAAAAGTGGAAAACTTAATTGGTCTTAACTACTTTTGAAACAAACAGGCAGGTGCTTAAAAAACACATAATTATGTTGATTTCAAATATCAGAGAGTATTGGTTAGTTTTAGTTTTATACAAGGAAAATAATAGCACATTAGCAACTTAAAAGATACATGAATGCACAAGTATTACTATTGCCGCCTAGGACTCGTTTTTCATGGTTTTGGAGCATTTCCTGCTATCCTTTTTGCTCTTTTCACATAGGGCGTGAAACAGTGAACTGTTTGCCAAAGAACTGAAACATGCGCAAATAATATGCACGTTATATTTTCCCGGTAACTAATCATAAAGTTGCTTCCATGAATTATTGTATCCGGGTTTGCTAAATTCTCCACCTTAAACATTAAGATGGTTTCATTTGCGTACGTTGATAATAAAATATGATTGTCTTAACAGTATAGCATTGTTACATAACATTAAAAAATCGTTAAGACAACATACCAGTGTTATAATGAAAACAAGAGTCATATATGTTTACCAGTGAACGTGCGAACTACGAAATCTCACGTCATGTCAATGAGTGTAACAAGATAAAATTGACATGTTTGTTATTCACCTCTAGTGGTTTACACATATGCATGTCTATCAGCAAACATACATGTACTACACAACCTTTGATAATGAGGTGCAGTTTGTATTTACGTATTCAACAATTAAATAGAAATACAGTGTTCATTACTCAAAAGCACAAACAAAATTACATATGTATATGCATTTTTTTCTTTCTTTTTGTATTCGAAACTACGAAATAAACTTAAAACGCAATAAATCTTAAACTAAGCATCTGCAATATTTAACAAAATATATTTCCTAAACAGCAATAATAATAATAATAATAATAATCCGAGGTTCTTATATACCGCTTAATCACAACATTGTCATTAGGTCGTCTCAAAGCGGTTCACAAATTATTATTCGTGGTTATAAGGCCTTTGCAACAAGTCAATATCTTTCTCAACTCCCTGGGGAGCATACAGACGGTGCTGCCATTTCGGCGCTCACAGCTATAATTCTACAATTCTAGCTCTACCCAACCACGTACTCATTTATAGCTATTTAGACTGGAACAAGCGGAGTAAAGTATCTTGCTCAAAGATACAACACAGTGCCTTGACGTGAGTCGAAGTCGCAGCCCTTCGGTCATGAGACCGGCGTCCTACCACTATACCACCGTGCCTCCAACAAAAAGTCATAAGCCAAATCAAAATTCTATTTACATTTCACCAATCGGTTCATAGAAGTATTCTGTATGTGTTTTGCATGTAAATACGCGAGTTTTGTATTCATACGATTTGAAATATCATAGGACATCTTTTATGCGTTTATAAATTTAAAAGTCGTGTTTCATGTAAGAAATATAACCTATGGGATGTTTAAAAGATTTTGAAATATATTCTCGAACCACCTTCATGTTTTTCAATGTTCAATTTTTGATATTTTTGTAATTCTATTCGACGTGACGTCATAATGTCATGACGTCCAATGTATTGTCTAAATTCAATTTTTCAAATTTCATTTCATTATACAGGATAAAGAAAATCCACTGCATATCAAGGTAGTCATGTGATAAACTAACAAACTAGTTTGAAGATGTTGCCATTTGTAATACTAAAAGGACAACTTTCAAACAAATAAACATGAGAGAGCATTGACCAACTTGCGTCTATCTTTTTATCTTCGATGTTGTAACAAAGTTTTTTATTTGGCTTTAATATATACCCTATACTCATAATCACAATACCATAAATACATACAACTGATATACTTAAGATGTGTATCTTTCAGACCGGATGGTACAAACATCACATTTATGATCACCAGATATAATGTATGAGTTGTCACGTCGCTTCTTTGTGACAATAATCTGGCCTTTTCTTCACTTTCCTTGATATGTCAACTGATTATATATTTTTTTCTGTTAAATCAGGGTTTGTGTAACATGGTCAGTTATGTCAGATTTTTTCAGCTGAATCAAATGTGATGGCGTTTGTTTTGTATTTGCACACTAGCTGCCTTGTATTAAAGGGGATAATGTCAGGTCTTATCTTCAGAACGCAAAAACAAATTGTCAAACTAATTATTCAACTCGAGTGTTTATAAAGTCTAATCTTATTAAATGTTAACGTACAAAACACAACTTGTAATGTGTTGTCACAGTGTGTGATTGACACGTATGCTATTTATGACTGTTGGGCTATACGTACACATGCCAATCAGCAATAAAACTACACAGCTCTTGGCATTTACTTGTTCTTTGTATTACCCGAACTAAGATTTATTTATTTAGAAACATAGTCGACTACCTGTAAAATTATCCCAACTCGTGAATTTATAAGTAGCTTTCTGTTGATGTTAAATACACAAACACCTTCATTTATAACATATCAGTGCATGCGGCCAATGTTAAATTTTATCAGTCACCACATTAAGATGATAATAAAATTATGCAATCTTTTGAAGAGGTAGGACATTCAGTGTGAACACTCCTATCCCAATCTAAATAAACCACAGCAATGGGATGACCGTAACGAGTAAGGATTTGACCATATCTGAATAGCATATAAGAAATATAAGTGTACGGAACAATTTCGTCTTCTGGATCAACCATACTTATTATAAGAAAAAAAGCACAATTAGAATAAAATGATATAAATACATTTATAAGATAGTAAAAAGTAAGTAATGTTAGAAAAATAAAAAAAATATATATAAATAAATAAATTTCATATAAAAAATAAAACGGAACGAAACCATTGAGAAGTAATAAATGGACACCTCATTTGCTTTGCAATGCATCAATAAATATGTAAAATCTATTGAAAAATGAGAAATCATCAAACTATAAATTGAATATTATGTTTTGTTCTGTTTTAATTTGTATACAATATTATGAGTATTTCGTCGAACCAATTAGTGCTATGGCAAAGTAATGCCATTTCATTATTTCATGTTCAATTTACTCACTGATTCAAAAGATAATTAACAAACAATATTTGTCATATTATATCGATGACAAATTTTACATAATAACAAAGGTTCGAAACCAGACATATACTTACTTTTACATAAACATACTTTATCTTGATAGAAAACGAAATTCGTTATATAATGATTATATGAATATCAATTAGGTATTGTTAAGAATAGGTTTGATATTGATATTGAAATATCGATCCTTTTCAATCAGTAACTATGGTATGATACCGAATAACAATGTACATGTTGGAGAAGGCGTTGGTAAATTGTAATAATCCCTTGGCTTATTCCCTCCTCAGTATTGTGACAATAAACATCTGTCATAACATAACCGTAAGACTGTCAGGTAAACAGGTGGAGTTAGGTGGACTATGGTTTCCAAAATTTGATTTTGCAATTTCGACAGCATTCTTATAAAATCACTGGACCTATCACGTATTAGTTATCAAATTAATTTAAAGACTTAATACTTTTGTCAGTTGGGCACGAGACAACTCTTGAAAAAGGTCTTTCCAGTCTGATATCTTACACCTTACCTAAAACGTTTGCTACGGGTGACCGTCGTCTAGTTACCGGTGTCAACAGGCTTTATGTCTATAGCCCGGGGAGTTTCTAACATTTCAACTTTATACAATATGAAAATATAATTTTAACACATTTTAATTACCAAATTATTAAGGAATTTTACACATATCTAGTATTTAACTTATCCCCAGGATAAATTTACAGTTATGGTGAAATTAGAAGCAAACATTATCAGTTTGATTAATATCGGCACGCATCCAAATAGGTACAAATCAAGCTGAGGAGACTTTGCATATTCTGCATAATGTGTCAAAATTACCCCTACATTCTTCGGTCACGTCTCAACCTGCCGTAGTCAAAGAATATGTGGAATTTGAAATTGTCCCACCCACTCTTAACAAAAAATTATCGATGCGTTTGTATTTAAATGTCCGTCTTGTCCCAGAGTCGTCATCCCGAGCTTTCCAGCAGCTCCAAGTAACAACACTGTGCAGATCGCAGCAAGGTAGGTAGTTTGTAATTTTTCATATTTTACCAGTTGCAAAGTGTTGCAAAATAATATTATCATCATAAATATCTGTCTCTGATTAAATTTTTCCAGCATTTCGTGTGTAAGAATTGTAATATCTCTTACATCAGATCAGTTACACGTCAGACGTCTTTATAGCCGACTTTTCAGCTACTCATCTATTAACACAATTTTATATGGATACATCAAATTCATACATTTAATTTCGTTGCACTACATTGTTTGTTTGTTATCCTTAAAAGGAAGAAAATGCTTTCCAGCAAGTTTAGCATTATGTAATGATCGACGGTCAACGTTTTCCATAAAGTACAGAAACATTCGGATATTTTTTTAACATTCTTATGGTTGAATGTTTAACTGATCTTCTTTCACAATAAGAACTTTATTATATTGATTTTTTCATTTGTTCATTTGATGGCTATATAACTTGTTTTACGTATGATATGCAATCAACAGATGATATGGCCATAACAATCATATGACTTAAAAAAATTGAATTGATTAGCTATTGCGTACCTTATTAAACAATGCGAAGTTGATTATGAGAATATACACCCTGATAATTCTTCTCGTTAATAAAACCAAAAGGACAAAACGTTTAAATGCATTTCGTTTCTGAGTACTTGTGTTTTCAATGAACCCCTTTACTCTAAATACTTTACTAAATAGATGGTTTATTTCTTACTAAATAGATGAATTATATCTGAAATATATGATCTTGTTGATGGATATAAGTTTGTAAGAACCAATATAACACTCTGAAATAAATAAGAGGTTCAATCACATTCATATTTTCATAATTTTGTAATATGTTATTATGCAAATTAGGAACACTTTGTGGTTTTCATATGACATAACCGGTACGAGGCTACTCATGTTCGTTACCGTGTCATCATGTAGTATAACGTTTCATTGTGCTATCACATTAATACACAGAAATAATAATGGTATCAATAAAGAGATATTGTTTAAATTTATTCTTGCATTATTTTAGTTTGCTTTGGTGTACGTATTTCTTTCATTGACTACATAGTTTTGTTCTGTATGAGTAACATAATAAATGATTGAAAAAGAACTAATTTATTTTAAATCTTACAGAACACAAGTCAGAACAATATGAGTCCCATCATCGCTTTCCTGAGTGTGGTACTAGCTGCCTGTTTTGTGAATGGCGCACCTACAGGTAAATAAATGTTTTGTTACTTACTTTGCACTTGTACCATGAATATAAATTGTTCCTGTAAATCGGGGGAATCACAAATGCATTTTGAATATGGAAATGCCACACATCTATTTTTTCTGCCGGTAAATCATTGTAAAATAATTAATCAACATAAATACAAAGATATCTTCACGAAAAATTATATCAATTAATAGGAGGCATGACAGTCGAGTGGTAGGATGCGGGCTCGTGACCGAAGGGTTGTGGGTTCGAGCCACGGCACGGCTCTGTGTTGTATCTTTGAGTAAGATACTTTACTCTGCTTGTTCCAGTCTACTCAGCTGTAAATGAGTACGTGGTTGAGCAGTGCTAGAATTGTTGAATGCTAGCTGTGGGAGCTGAAATGGCAACACCGGCTGTATGCTCCCCAGGAGTTGAGAAATATATTGGCTGGTTGCAAAGGCCCTATAACCACGGATAATATTTTTTGTGTAACCGCTTTGAGACGACCTATGAACTAGGTTGTGATAAAACGATTTATAAGAACTTCTAATTATTATTATTATGATATTATATTTATTATTGTAATATCTTGTTAGCTTGCAATGCTTGATAATTAAATGAAGCACCGCTTTCCTTGTAATGTACATAATTAAAAATTGTGACACCACGGTATGTAAGTTAAAATCACTCGTTATAAATCATATATACCTGATATTTCGATAATTATCATAAATCGAAATGAACGAGAATTACATAATGTTTGGTTAATCAAATGTTTGGGGTTATTGCATATGCTACTTTTTTTACAGTTTTACCCGATCGTGTTTGATTAAATCACCATCAATCTTGCGTGCTTGATTTCTTTCAATGCATTTTAACATCAAAGAAACCCTTTCTACAATAGCATGGAGATAACTTTAAATATGGGACTCTGTACTTTTTATGAAATGAGCAGTAGCAAATACACAGGAATTATACTTGATGATTTTGACCTACATTAGCATACACAAGTCTTATCCTGACAAACGAAATAATTTTTATTTGCATTACGGTGGCTATGCAAACCACAATGCTTACCAAATGAGAACATTGTATATGTCTTTATTAGAAGCACAAATGCTAGTGTTTAGGAAACAGAAATGGTGAACATGTTATTTTGTTTTGGTATTGAGAGATAAGAAGATGGTATGAAGCATTACTGATTTGTTATGTGCACTTTACCGCTCCTGTTTCCGTGCTGGTCTTTATGTTTATAACGTTATCTTATGAAAAGGATTTAATCCCGAATGATTGTTGATAAACATATCTCAAGTTCAGGAGATCTTATTTAACAATATTCTCGCCAAAGTAAATTTCTTTTCAAGTTCTAAATAGGGAAGTAGAAAGAACATTTAATCCCACGGAAAGTTTTCTTCAGATTCAATGTCTAATTGACTTTCATTAGATATCGACGGATTATGTATTGTGAATATATAATGTGTCGGGCACTGATAAGCGATATCGATTTAATATTTTAAAGTACATAGATTTTAGTGTAACTGTGGTTGCTAGCAACAGACTAAATCATTATAAACAGCCTTTAGTAATCGTCAACAAGACTCACAAAAGCTACACTCACATATTACTATAGATCATGGTAGGACCCATGTGTTCCTTAGATCAAATTAAGGCCTTTATTAAACGACAGTGACAAATGTGGCCGATATCAGACGGTTGTGTAACATTGTAACGTCCAACAATACATTCTAAACATAGGTAAGAGTACATAAGGTATTGAAAGGTGTTTAAAGTACACGCGATCTGGAAAATCAAGTACGGGGTTTAAGATAAATGATGACAACGATATTTTCAACGTGAACCCGTACGTCTACCCTCTTTTAAATGACATTTATAATCATTTAAATGTTTGTATCTGCAGGAGATCTAATAAGAATGTAACATGTAGGATATAGACACATATGTGGTATATATACCTGATAAGAAAATGCATTGGAATTTTGAAATCCTAATTTATCAAAAATATTATCCAGAGTTTTCATATTATTTTACGTATTTCATACAGGATATGATTTATGAGTATCAAATAATATTCACGAACATACATGCATGTTAACTCTATATCAAATAAATAAGAATTGAAGTTTTTATTTAAGTATGGCAAGTGTAGAATTTTCAATTAACATACAGAACGGTCAAAATACGTACAGTTAGTGGACAATGTCTTTGCCTCGACATCACGAACTTAAGTTTGTATTGCGTCGTACTAATTGTCATTAGTGAACCTACACTAAAGAAAGGTGATATGATAATATTTGTATATACTATTTGCATAACAGTTTAGTAACGTAATAAATACTGAATATCCTAACTTAAAAATGATTGATGGAACTCCCATTTTAATTGAATCAAAACTTAATATTTGCTTATGTCAGCTTAATAACGCTTGTTATTTGACAGCAGTCCTTTTTTAAGTGCTCTTTTTTCTGTTCCTCGGCTGCAGTCATTTTGTTTGTTTTGTTTTGAAGCTTACAACGCTTTTTACTTTGATTTTTCGCCTTTGAACTATTTCGGTAGCTTTTTTATCATACAAACTTCGCTTGTGGTTTTGGCTGTCTGTGCTTATGAGCGAAAATGCGTACTCATCACCAAAGCTTTGACGTAACAGGGTATGTATTTACTTGAATATACAAATGCATCTTAGAATTCTGTGTTCTCTTAGCATTTAATCAAGTGTTTATGCAATATTTATTAACTTTATATGCTACTACATTAACAAGTCAAGAAATATTTTATATAATGAGATAAAGATTTCAAAAGAAACTTACGTATTTGCATCTTTCATTAAAACTGCAGAATTGTTCATGAATTTCTACGATTTTGTTAAACACGTTTTCACCTTGTCAGTAAGTGAGTGAAATGCAATGATTTTAGGTAACAGTTAACATAATTATGTCTCCAGCGAAATTATATATAACAGCGTGAAATATCACTTATTATATTTGTTCAGAAATTTCTTTAGTTATAGTTTCTCCTATTCCTAATAAAAAAAACTGTGTTGAATTATTTGATGTCGTATGATTTAGCTGTACAACTGCCGACAATAAATACATTTGTATAATTGTTCACATTCCTTAATTTATCTGGTTTCGCTTCCTTCTCAGCGAGTCCTCCCCCCCCCTCGTTTTCATATCAAAGCTTTTAATGCAGTAACAACTTTGTTAAGATCATGCATATGTCTTTAAAGACCACGTATATATTTAGTAAGTGTCAAACAAAATAACTTATAATATAAACCTAGTATCAACCGTCTATATAGACCGTCTGCCTATTACTATCATCAAAATATAAAGTTACCAAAACATTAAACAATCATTACTTTGTATTACCATATCTATAAAGACCACATGTCTAACTCCATCCATAATGTACACTGAATGATATAATTGCAATATATGCCATGTATGCAGCCTCTCTATAAAGACCACGGAATTTCCATAACAAGGAAAGGTTGTGTGGTGTTTCAAATATAACGTTTTGTCTATAAATAAAACAGTCCCTCTGGACTGATTTTCTCTCCATTTGGTTGTTTTTCACTAGGTTCAATTTCTCTTTATGGTATATATAGGCTTACAGGAAATAAAAAGGATTTTAAACATCACTCTAATTGTTCGATTGGTGAGAAATACCCAAACAATATATTATTCTCGCAATAATTTGGAAGAACTGACGTGAAAATGAATATTTTCGAATAATAATTTTTTTATAAAATGGGGTCAGGGTGAAGCCGTATTGTAATCATCTCCAATTATCCTTTATTTAAAAAACCGTTGTCAGAGTAAAATGGTTAGAGTATTGTATTTTCAAAAATTATGTATTTGCAGGTAATACCATTGTTGCTTTCTCCGCGGGCCTGACCCACACTATGCCCCTGACTTCCGGTGAGACAATTCGCTATAATAAGGTGTTTACAAACATCGGAGGAGGCTACGACGTGACCACTGGAAACTTCAAAGCACCAAAAGGTGGTGTGTATGCCTTTACAATCCATGGGTATGACGCTAACACAGACAAAGCCATGTGGATCGAACTGAAGAAGAATACTGAACTTTTGGTGTCAATCTCTGGTTACAACAGTCACTCGTCTGCCGGAAACTCTGTCATTGTTTATCTCAGCGCCGGAGAAACCGTGTATGTTCAGGCGAGACCTAATCAGTCGTTTTCATTATTCGGAAAGATCGACCAGGTATATGCGACCTTCTCTGGGTACATGATTGGAGAGATGGACCGTTCTCAGAGTGATTCGGGCAACATCTTCCAGCAGTTCCCTAACTTCCCGGCGGCTGGACGATAAGAACATCGTATAACCAATAAGATGTTGGGCTTTGGACAATCCAGTATTTCTAATTCAAAACTGTTGATGGCAATAATAGTAAAAGACTGATTAACGTTTAACACATGTAAGGATGGATAACACCTTGTGATATATCAAAAGAGATAATAAAAAATGCTTAAAAGTTTCGAGTGTTTGATTATTTTTCTATATATATGCATTTATTACGAAACTATATGCAATACAATGTTTGATAGAGTTCACAAATAAAATGTTTAGGAACAAGTTTTGTCATCTTAAAAATATCTTTTTCAAGCATCGTTATTTGATGAACTGTAATAGAAAGGCATAGAAAGATAACATTGGCATTGTTTCTGAAGTCAGGGCCTACACATATCCATATAAATGAGCTATATAATTAGTCAGACAAGAAATTAGTTGCTATTTGAAGAGAAAGTGAAAATATTAAAGTAAGGTGATTTTTTTGTTTATTTATTTACTTTCAATTTAAGAAAAAAAATTATGGTAAAATTATTAGTTTTTCTTTTTCACTTGACAATATTATAAAATAGTTTGTTATATTATAATTCAAGTTTGGTCAAAAATATTTCACATGAAATAGCTAACGTTGTGAATCAGAATATCTGCATTCTGCGATAAGAGAGACAGAAAGATAACACGAAGTACTGAGTGTTAAGGCGTTGCATGTATACATAGGTATTTCATTACATCTGAAGCTTGGTGGTGTAATCAGACAAGATAAAGCCTGGTCTAGTTATACACTGGTTGTAGCAACAGTTTGAGCTATGAAAAACGAAACATTCCTTAATTGAACGATTTTAGGGTCCATGTACCACTGCCAAAAACTACGCATTGGACATTGTTGTTGTGTCGGCATAAGTATATGTGCTGTATAAATATTTTCCTGAAAAAGAAAACCATACATTGTCGGGCTTTTACAAAAAAAAAAAGATAAACATAAGTTAATCAAATATGTTGTTAAGAGACTACAAATTTAACGTTTCTCAATCGAGATTCGAAACCAGGACCTCTGAGTGTTATACTCTTGCTCTAATCGACAGTGTACCTGGTAAACGAAAGTGTCCTGTTCTAACTCTACTACAGTTATATTCTAATCGAAAATGAGGTGAGACTACTGTTCATACGGAAATCCTGAGTTCAGTGGGACAGGGATCCTTTAGATAAGATTCGATGCATTTGTATGTGAAAGAGAAACATGACAGACAGTTATAATGTAACGGCAGTAAAAGAATTTTCTTATAATCATTGATATTTATTGTAAACTGTGTAGATTATCATAAAGGAACTAATGGAATGTGTCACTTATTTATTTAAACCAAGGAACTATTCGTGTTCTTCTGTAATGTTGATACAAAAATGTTAGTCATTACAAAATTAATATATAAAACATTTTAAAGAAGCATAAAAAACCATTCATTAAAAAAAATCAATCATCTGTTTTATTCAATGTTGCTCAAAAATAAATTCCCATTAGATTAGAATAAAAGTAATAAAGTTCCATTTTAATGTTCGTGAACAAAACCAATAGTGACAGGAGCAGGGGTATGTATATTGCGGTCAAACTGTCAATGAGAGGAGAGCACTATCGTGTAAGTCGTCTCAATTTTATTATTTGTTAGATGGAAAACACAAAAAGAGAAACTGGAGACTTTCTAGAACGTCAATATGGATCCATATGTCAAAGTTCATGATTTATATTTGAGATTGGATGTATCAAATTGGACAGCAAGCATAGCTATATCGGCCCTTTCTTATTTGACTGCCATACTTGTTGTTATTTGGCGGCCATACTTATTGTTATTTGGCGACCATACTTATTGTTATTTGGCGGCCGTACTTATTGTTATTTGGACGGCCATACGTATTGTTATTTGGCGGCCATACTTATTGTTATTTCGCTACAGACTAACAAACTGACACACATCTGCCACCATACAAAACCTATGCTAGCCCTCCCATTACAACATCTCACAGAAGATACACGACATTTTCCACAATGTAGTACATTTACATTATCATTATATTTTTAATTCAAGTTTAGCTATTTATGTATAACACTTGCTTTACAAAACATCATAGAAACAGCATATTTGCCAATGACCTAAGTAAAAACGAGATATTTAGTTAAATAAATCTGATAGTCTGACATAAAATTGAGGCATCTGACGACAACAGCAATCAGCTCAATTAGTCCTTTCTGAAAAGAAAACTAAAACTTGCTGTAATTTTATTTAAATATTATTCAGCGTCGCTAGATTACAATTCGTACCCTGGGCTTCAGGTTTTTACACTGTCGGATAAATAGTCTCTGTTGTCATGAATATAAATTGATTTGGCAGCACAAAAACCGAATCACTCAATTTGGATAAAAAGTATGTAATTTTTTTTTCACTTGTGAAAGAAGGTAAAACGAGACACAAATAAATGCGCATATGTAACGTAAATTGAGTCGAATGGAACGTCAAATAAAAGGGGAACGTCTTTCTGTCTGTTTTTTTTCAGACTGAGCTAATTCTTGAGGATACAATAGACTACATTTCATACATGTCCTGAAAACGAGGGATATACATGCTACAAAGTGACTTGTTTTACACTAATAGCACATTATGTCCGTAAAATACTCGCGATACGGGAACTTATACTCTGATGTGTGACTTCAGTTTGCCTCAATCTTGTTCTCTGTTCCACCAATTTCTATCGTTCATTAGGGAGGGGCCTGGGGAGGAACAATTGCTTATGTGACTTCTTGTATCCCGATGCTCTATCTTCGTTGGTTTCTTGTTACCCCAGTCTTTTTCCCCATTCTTATTTATAAATTCCCTTTTTCTTAAAATGCGTTTCCCTTAAGCAAATTGGCGATAAGGAAGTTGTTGTTACCGATATATCAGCTCAAGTGTATTCATACACTTACGTTAAGTGTGTCTGGAGAGACCACACATTTAGTCATTTCCTGAGTGTTTAATCATATATTTGAATTTTGGTTGTATCCCTCTTAATAGATACTTCCTTTTATCGTTTTTAAGTAGTTATTTTACATCACCAGTCACAAGGTAATGTCAGATTTCACTAAATTATATTCAAGTTTAAATTGTACATGTTAAATTTAGTATTCTAATTTACAAATAATGATTCACTTATGAGCATAAACAAGTTTCATCTTACGATGGAAATGCCACTAAAACGTGAAAGCTATTATTTATATAATAACTAATTCTACTTTTTGTCTTTCTTAGGTCCCTCAACAACTGCATCTCAGACATATAACGATCACCATGGCGACAAACACGTGGTTGCATTCGCTGCAGCGCTTACACGCACAGTGACAGGGAACTCCGGTGATACTGTTAGATATGACAAGATTTTTACCAACCTTGGAGGTGGATACGACAGAAACACTGGAGTGTTTACTGCTCCCAAATCAGGAATCTACAAATTTGATTTTCATGCCTACGATTCTAATACTGATCACGCGATGTGGCTGGAACTGATTAAAAATACAGAGCTCCTTGTTTCTCTGGCCGGTTACAGCAGCCATACCTCTGCAGGTAACTCTGTCATTGTCTTCGTCGGAAAAGGGGAGAGAGTTTTCGTCCAGGTCAGACAGGACCAGAGCTTCCCCCTCTTTGGCCAGAAAAATCAGGTTTATGGTACTTGCGTCGGACATCTGATTGGTGAAATGGACATGGCTCAAAGTGATTCTTCACCATTAAATGGCAACAACCATTTCTTTTTCGGTCAACGTTAATTTAAAATTCTGTAATTTATGTTTATACATTTTTGTCGTATTTTCGGTGGCAGATTTCAAATAAAAAAGAAATAAAACAATATTTACAAGACTGTATTTTATTTTGCATTGTAAAAAACCCGTATCTGTTGTAAAGATACAATGTTCTGCATAAAAAAAAATCAATTTTTAGCATGCAACTGAAAATAGATGAATGTCAAATAAAGAAGTTTTTTCTATAGAACTCTTTTAGTCATTTCTTTCCTAAATTATTACATTTCTTTTCTCTTTCTGTTTTTTAACATTTCATTGGTGTAATTAGTTAATGCTTAAGAAAATAAAGTATTCCTCTATAAAATATATGGATTTATTTTAATCAATGCTAACAGTTTTAAGATATTTAATCACCTTACAACAAAGCCATAATCAATTGACACCACACGATACGGCTAGTCACTACATGCCACATCGAGTTAAAAGACAGTAAACTACATAAATGATAGAAGAAATTCTGGTTGTATTGGATTTCGACTGCATTTCTTCAATACGGTTAGGTTATGCACCAACTGAGTTGACTAGTGATCTACCCATTAACGGGTACTTGCGTGCAAACAAACAGAACTGTCAGATCTTGGAAAGGAAACCTGCAAACCGAGCGATGCTGTTTTTACTCCATAAATGATGTAGAGTAATACATTGATAAATAAAATTATAAAGATCGCACTTTGTTAAATTATGGCCCACAAAGTGACATATAATATTTGAAATTATCTGCGGGTACTCTACATGTGGTTTCCTGTACGATAAAGAACATAATTCGTCAAATAGTACCTTTGGGGTCGGATACCAAGATGTAATCGATTTAAAAACATGCCTACTACAATTATTCATTCTAAACCAACATCGAAGACGTAGGCCAAGCTAATCAGCCAGAAGTACCACTATAATATAAATGTTAGAATAAGGGAGATAACCATTACGTTAGGAAAGTGTAAAGAGTAAAAATGTAGCTTTGAATTAACAAATGCATGACTTCAATGCTATTTTTGTTTTCTCAATAACTGACTGCGTATTTCTAAAGGCACAATGTAACCCTATTGTCTTCAGTCAACATATAAAGCCCAAAAACCTTTCCAGATAAAGCAGCCGACGTTATGCAGCTTTGGTAATCTCATTCAAAAAGTCGTATTTTCGCGGCTTTATAAACATTTCAGGAGGTCAACTAGTTTGATTTGAAAATAGACTCCTTAACTACCGGATAATTAATTAATTCGGTAGTTACCTGTCACATAACGGTTTGCCCTGCATGTGCACTACGTAATAAAAGACGATAAATTTCCCGTTGTCCGTCAAAAATTACGAAAACACACAGTGTTGAAGATTTATCAACGCGTTAGCAAATTTAGTAATGTGATTACATGTTAATAGAACTAGAGGCAGGGCTCTTCGCTACATTGCACAAAATATAGTTCGCATCTTTCTCTACATAGCACATGCATACTCATCTGTGTCCCTTTCATGACTAAATTATTCTATATCGCACTTAAAATGCTGTTATACGTGTATTAAAAACGCGCTTGACCTTCATAACTAACCCGCACTTGTGTAGTTAAATCGGGTTACTTCACCCAAAATGTACACAATAACACATCATATTGACCCCAATCACCTATGTCGCTTCTAACAATTAATTTCATACAGAAATAAACACTGTTTATATCCGAAACTGCAAAAATGGAGTTATCAATCCGGAGAAACGTATTTGATAATAGTTCCGGATGTGACTGCAAGCTGACCATTCTGTACCACGGCAGTTGCTCTAACTTTACAATAAATATCCGGATCTAGTCGTCGCGATGTTGTCGTCTCGACCACGGTGCCCCGGTATTCGCCTAGTCGAGTGATAGACAATTGACCGCGTCCACCATGAACAACGTAGAACGACTCTCCACTTGTAAGGCTATGCACCTGACAAAAAGGTCTATCTCCCACAGTCGAAAACACGTTCAACATGTGTCCCTCTTGACTTACAACAAAAATACATTTCAAACCGAAATCTGAAACTAATATATATCCATTGACATTGATAGCGAGCCTCAGAGGATATCCTAGAAAGTGTTCTTTGTTCAGAACTTGTCCTTTTTCGTTTGCTTTTTTTCCTGGAAATTTCATCAGACAATTCTTTGATGGACCTTTCATGACGTTTCCGACCATTTGTGACGTCATACAGGCGACCACAGATCCATCTATTGGGGATATTGCAAGACCCCTTGGATGCAGTTTATTGAAATGGCCCATTATAATCAACTGTAATAAAAACAGATTTTTAGTTTCGATTTAAATTTAACATCATGAATGCCAAATCGAATATGGATAATGTACGCAAATATGCATTTTATTTAAATAAAAGAAAAAAGAAGACAAGATAATGAAATTTGAAAGAAAATCAAATAGGAAATGAACGTTGTGATGGAAAAAAGTAAACGTCTTTTGTGAAACCTTACGAAACATTAATTGTTGAAGAGAAACTAGATGATTGGCATATGTTTCTGGCTCTTATAGAAACGTGTACACCAATGAAGTAATGACACATCTCGAAAGGAGGAAGTATTGGATTAATTGAGGCTTTTTTAAGTCTCGGTTTCGATTGAGTTATCTGTTAGATAAAGGCAAATCCTGAATGTATAAAGCGTGCAATAATTCACTTCATTAGCAACATAGTAATGTTTGTATTTTTAATTTATCTAAACAAAGGATAAATGTACCTTTATATTTGTCTGGTACAGAATGAATATATCAATCTATATATCTAAAGTTAAACCCCCTGAGAAACAAACAGAATTGTATAATAACAGATGAGAATCAGTTTCGCCCACTTTGGAAGAACACAATCTTAAATTGTGAAAATTGTAGTTTGGTGACATGTATTACATAGAATTGAATTCGACCTTATCAGCAAACCTCTTGAATTGGTAAAGCCATTTTAATATTATATAAAAGAATGAATTTTGCTCTTTCCAGCTTACAAGATCAAGAAAAAAGAATAAGATAACAATGATACATACTTTTTTTAAATTGTGTGACATGGTGTATTTATTTTTTTACTCGAATTAACTTAAACATAATGATAGTTCAAAAGTACAATCCGAATCATAACAATTACATTATCTTTAACATGAAATCGGTACTGAAGTACTGGGTTCCGGATTTTTCTTTAATACCGGTGTCAATCGAAGTCACTATGAAATCCCTCCCTCATAAAACAAAACCCTGAAAACCTTTAGCTACATCATCCTTTTTCTGTTATCCTGCTATCCAATGCGCCACTAAGGCACCCGTTTAATATCAAATACAAACATTTACAACGGTATTTACATAATAAATATATTATTGGAAGAAAAAACTTTTAAAAATTTAACAGGTATAAACGAATTTATCTGTACTGTTTTGTTTGTATAGATTATTTTAATATTATTCTATTTTGAATCATTTGGTTAACACATATCCCTACAAAGTGACCTATAGCTTCAAACGTTAAGTAACGCAACGCTGCCATTGCCGCAGGTACTGTTAGGTAGAAATAAAATAAATTTACTTAATGGACAGCAAAACTAAAAACATACTGTTCTTTATCAATAACGTACAAGGATGAAGTAATGACAATATTAATATTTCACCAAAAATGGTTTTTAATTAGTATTTTAGGATATTTGTGAGATAATATATCTAATATACCTTTTCATTGTAATTTTGAATATTAAATATCTTTAATATTACATTCATAGTCATTTGGATGTTTAGTAAATCTATAAGTGGCATAAAGCGCCATAGCAATGAAACTGTAAACATCTAATGGTAATCACAAGCAAATTCAAATCTATCTAAGTAGAATAAACTGATATAATCACATACCTCGAGGTTTTTTGAGAGCATCAGAATCTGCTTCTTCGTTGGACAAGAGATGTAAAGCACACCAGCCGGGGATACAGCTAGACAGTCAACTATGCATCCAGCGTCAAACTTACGAACGGGAATGTATTCGTGGACATACACTGATACCCAGGAACAGTGGAGGAACGACACCCATATGTGTCCATCTGATGATAACGCCAAACTGTCTATTCGTTCACATGAACCCCCACATGCACAAACGAGCTTCGTTTGCCAATTGACATGTTCTATGGATGTTTGTTTGGAGTTTTTTACAATACATTTAGCTAACCGAGACCAAAGGCTTCTTTTTGCTTTACATTCAATGTTATCTTTGCTGGAAGATGTTTTCACTTGCTTTCTTTCACTGTGCTCGTACTTCCCACAGGTTCGCGTCTTGCTGTCGTCAACATCGACTTCCTTATATATAGCGCTGTCACTAAGCGAGCGTTGGGACAATAAACTTCGACGGCAGGTGTCGGATACTCCTGTATTTTCGACGGTGTCATATTTTAAATCAGCTTTTTGATGGCGTCGCTGGTTTTCGTCGACTTTATTCTGATGTGATTTGTACTCGCAGGAAAACTTCGTATTTCTTGCAGGTCCCATCCGAATGTAGTCGTCTTTCTCGTTGTCTGAAAGCTCCTTTCTTTGGTGTTTTTCTCTTGATTGTGTGTTGTTTCCGGAATTAAAAGCAGTTCTTTCATACTGTTGTGATGATTTGGGTACGAAATAGCCACTCTCGTCCTCATCATGTTTTCGTAATTGATGTTCACGCATTCTTGAATAATCGAAAACACCACCGATGGAATATTGACATGCATTTGTCTCTTTCGTCTGTTCGTTTTCAGAAGTAGCTGGAACAAATGGATTCAAGACCAATTCATCTCTCACGTGTCGCCCAGAATTTCCTTTGTATGAAATGACGTCATCATATTCCCATGGACCAAATTGTTTAGCTTCCTCTGCTTTAGAGTCAGTCGATTGCTTGATTACGCCTTCTTCGCAATTCAGTAGACAGCATTCGAACGCTTTTGGGTTGAGTGTTTCAATTTTGTTGTCGTCAGGAAATTGTAATTCAAACGCAAAATTCTCCTTTTGAAAAGGATTACTCGATGACCATTTCCTCGGTTCAGACACTCTTGATTGTGTGTTGTTTCCGGAATTAAAAGCAGCTCTTTCATACTGTTGTGATGATTTGGGTACCAAATAGCCACTCTCGTCCTCAGAAGCAGCTGGATTAAATGGATTCCAGATCAATCCATCTCTCACTGAAGTAAATGGATTCATGGCAGCATCGTCACTCACATGTTGCAAGGTTCCTTCCTTAGGTGAAAAGGTGAAAAATGGTGATTTTAACAAATCATCTTTGAAAAACACATCAAGATTTGTCATGAATGATTCACGGCTCGATGTATCTTGGATTTGTTTCTTTTCTGACTTGGCCACATTTATCGACTGAAAAAGTTCCGGATTTCTACTATCCAATTTGCTCGAATTGTCGGAACATTTGGAACTGAATGGTGTCGCTTC
>NW_018407887.1:0-739 GCF_002113885.1 Mizuhopecten yessoensis | reverse complement strand
GTGTTTTTCTCTTGATTGTGTGTTGTTTCCGGAATTAAAAGCAGTTCTTTCATACTGTTGTGATGATTTGGGTACGAAATAGCCACTCTCGTCCTCATCATGTTTTCGTANAGATACATGTATAAGAATCACTAAATACACGTACAATGTAGCAAGCCAGGGCCTGTTTAAAATTAATATAAAGGCGATACAGAAACGGGAACACAGAACTCATTTTTTACTTAACGACATTGCCAATCTAGAAAAACACCATTGGTATTGGTACTGTCAGCCAAAGGAATTAAACGCGTTTGTCTAAGGTGTTCCAAAAGAAAGGAAAAATACAGCTGAAAGGGAAAGATGACTAAATAATCCCTTTATCAATTTACACCTTATTGGTTACAACGTATATTGGAACTCAAAGTAGTATTTCATTTAAACTAAGTCAGAATGTACTCAAACTACAAGGTAACGGCATGCGCCGTCAAAAGGAATGCCAATCCTTATACATTTTATCAGCATTCACATACCTGCACTTTAATACATCCTCTTCATACAGAACGTCTGGAATCGTTACTTGATTGGTTATTTTTGGTGGAACTGGAGGTGGACTATCTGGCAATATTAGAGTACTCTTGGAATCCCAGTCACTACGATCCGGGGACTTGGGATCAATTTTCTTTCTTGGTGGAACTGGAGGTGGACTATCTTGGAGTATTAGAGTACTCTTGGAATCCCAGTCACTACGATCCGGGGACTT
>NW_018407886.1:10526-11336 GCF_002113885.1 Mizuhopecten yessoensis | reverse complement strand
CCATCCCCGATCTTCGGCCCTAGTCGGTAGCCTTTGCTTGTCATGAGGTCAGCCATATGCATGAATTGTCTGGCTGTACTTTGCGGTCGACCATTTCTGTGTAATATAGGCTTTGGACGGAGTTCCCGGGATGGACGAGGAGTTCCTTCCGGAGAGGGAGATGAAGGGCCAACACGGGGAGTTGAAGAACCTCCGCGAAAGGTTGGAGAGCCCTCTTGTAGTCTGAGGGAGTGCGCGAGGGATGTAGGGGAGCCTCCGCTGGGTGGAGGCGACCCGCTGCTATTAAATAACAGTCGTCTGCTCATCGATAACCATCATCGCGTAATCTTGGTTTCCAAGATACGTCTGTTATTTTGACGTCATAAGTTTGAATTTATTGTGACGTCATTGTATTATTGTATCAGCATAACGTATGTGGTCCCATCACTAATCCCCCATACTTTTGTAAGGTTAATATTTCCCTGCCATGACAGATAATCCTATCAACCTCCAACGTGATAATGTCTTGAAGTAAATGGTAACATCGCATCAATTATTATCGAAAAGAAATAACAATATAACATGCCCCTTGAAGTGACAGTAAGGTTGTATATTTTCCCCAAATTCTTAAGTTCGAACAAATATCTTTGTGTTAAATACATCATAACATGTGATTTATTTGAAATACTTCTGCAGAAAGAACGTAATCATCTGTATCAAGGTAGTGACAATGGCAACAATTTATATCAATTTAATGGTACTCTTTACCTTAATGCGGGACCCTAGCCATACAATTCTGAACTCCAGAACTCTTATAAGAATATACTAGAG
>NW_018407886.1:5766-5991 GCF_002113885.1 Mizuhopecten yessoensis | reverse complement strand
TACAGTACATCAGACATAGCTGTGACTGTACAACGTTGTACAGTAAACCAGACACACCTGTGAATGTACAATGTTGTACAGTACATCAGACACAGCTCTGACTGTACAAAGTACAGTACATCAGACACAGCTGTGACTGTACAACGTTGTACAGTACATCAGACACAGCTGTGACTGTACAAAGTACAGTACATCAGACACAGCTGTGACTGTACAACGTCGTAG
>NW_018407886.1:0-627 GCF_002113885.1 Mizuhopecten yessoensis | reverse complement strand
TGGTACCTCTAGATTTCTGGGGTATGTGGTACCACTAGATTTCTGAGGTATGTGGTACCACTAGATTTCTGAGGTATGTGGTACCACTATATATCTGGGGTATGTGGTACCTCTAGATTTCTGGGGTATGTGGTACCTCTAGATTTCTGGGGTATGTGGTACCACTATATATCTGGGGTATATTTTGAACCACTAGATATCTGTTGTATGTGGTACCACTAGATATCTGTGGTATGTGGTACCACTAGATTTCTGGGATATGTGGTACCTCTAGATTTCTGCGGCATGTGGTACCACTAGATTTATGGGGTATGTGGTACCACTTTATATCTGGGGTATGTGGTACCACTAGATTTCTGTGGTATGTGGTACCTCTAGATTTCTGTGGTATGTGGTACCTCTAGATGTATGGGGTATATTTTGTACCACTTGATTTCTGTTGTATGTGGTACCACTAGATTTCTGTGGTATGTGGTACCACTAGATTTCTGGGATATGTGGTACCTCTAGATTTATGGGGTATGTGGTACCACTAGATTTATGGTGTATGNTATATCTGGGATATGTGGTACCTCTAGATTGATGGGGTATGTGGTACCTCTAGATTTATGGGGTATGTGGTACCAC
>NW_018407885.1:3732-7854 GCF_002113885.1 Mizuhopecten yessoensis | reverse complement strand
ATTACGTCCAATGATTGTAAGTGTTATTGGAGATCGGTAGTTCCCCAAGGGGGGTTATTAAGTCAAATATTAGTTTGTGATAACAGAGATTGGTAGTAGAACCCTAAGGGGATTATTTAGTTATTTTTTTTGGATGTGTTTATAGAGATTGGTAGTTCCCTAGGGGGATTATTATGTAGTACCCTAGGGAGATTATTTAATTAACTTTTTTTGTATGTGTTAGTTTTGAGATTGGTAGTTCGCTAGGGTCATTATTATTTTAACTTTTTGTAAGTGTTAACAGAGATCGGTAGTACTAGGGGGTTTCTTTAGTAAAATGTTTGTATGTGACAACCGGGATTGGTAGCACCCTAGGGAGATCTTTTTTTAACTTCAACAGTATTATTAAGTAAAATGTTTGTTTGTGNGAATGGTAGTAATCTAGGGGGATTGTTAAAATAACTTGTTGTATGTGACAACAGAGATTGATAGTACCCTAGAGTAAAATGTTTGTATGTGAAAACAGGGATCGGTAGTACCCAAGGGCGATTATTAAATAAAATATTTGTATGTGAAAACAGAGATTGGTAGTACCCAAGGGGGATTATTAAATAAAATGTTTGTATGTGTATGTGTATTTGAAAACAGAGATTGGAAGTACCCTAGAGTGATTATTATTTTAACTTTTTGAATGTGTTAACGGAGATTGAAAGAACCCTAGGGGGATTATTACGTAAAATGATTGTGAGTGTTATTGGAGATCGGAAGTTCCCAAGCGGGATTTTTTTTTGTATGTGTTTACAGAGAGATTGGTAGTTCCATAGGGCCATTTTTATTTTAACTTTTTGTAAGTGTTAACAGAGATTAAAAGAAATAGGGGGATTATTAAATAAAATGATTGTCTGTGACAACAGAGATTGGTAGTACCCTAGGGCCATTATAATGTTAACTTTTTGTATGTGTTTAATAGAGATTGGTAGTACCCTAGTGCGATTATTAAGTAAAATGTTTGTATTTGATAACAGAGATTGGTATTAGTACCCTAGGCGAATTATTTAATTAATTTTTTTGTCTGTGTTAACAGAGATTGGTAGTATTAGGGGGATATTATTATTAAGTAAAATGTTTGTATTTGATAACAGAGATTGGTATTAGTACCCTAGGCGAATTATTTAATTAATTTTTTTGTCTGTGTTAACAGAGATTGGTAGTATTAGGGGGATTCTTTTGTTAAATGTTTGTATGTGACAACGGGATTGGTAGCACCCTTGGGAGATTATTAGGTTAACTTTTTGTATCCGTTAACAGAGATAGGTAGTACTAGGGGTATTATTAAGTTAAATGTTTGTATATGAAAACAGAGATTGGTATTACCCAAGGGGGATTATTATTAAGTAAAATGTTTGTATTTCATAACAGAGATTGGTAGTAGTACCCAAGGGAGATTATTTAATTAACTTTTTTTGTATGTGTTAACAGAGATCGGTAGTACTAGGGGGTTTCTTTAGTAAAATGTTTGTATGCGACAACCGGGATTGGTAGCACCCTAGGGAGATCTTTTTTTAACTTCAACAGTATAATTAAGTAAAATGTTTGTTTGTGACAACATGGATTGGTAGTTCCCTAGGGCGATTATTATGTTAACTTTTTGTATGCGTCAACAGAGATCGGTAGTAAAAGGGGGATTATTAAGTTAAATGTTTGTATGTGCCAACAGAGATTGGTAGTACCCTAGGGGGTTATTAAGTAAAAGTTTTGTATGTGACAACAGGGATTGGTAGTACCCAATGGGGATTATTAAATAAAATGTTTGTATGTGTATGTGTATTTGAAAATAGAGATTGGGAGTACCCTAGGGCGATTATTATTTTAACTTTTTGAATGTGTTAACAGAGATTGAAAGTACCCTAGGGGGACTATTACGTCCAATGATTGTAAGTGTTATTGGAGATCGGTATTTCCCCAAGGGGGGTTATTAAGTAAAATATTAGTTTGTGATAACAGAGATTGGTAGTAGAACCCTAAGGGGATTATTTAGTTATTTTTTTTGGATGTGTTTATAGAGATTGGTAGTTCCCTAGGGGGATTATTATGTAGTACCCTAGGGAGATTATTTAATTAACTTTTTTTGTATGTGTTAGTTTTGAGATTGGTAGTTCGCTAGGGTCATTATTATTTTAACTTTTTGTAAGTGTTAACAGAGATCGGTAGTACTAGGGGGTTTCTTTAGTAAAATGTTTGTATGTGACAACCGGGATTGGTAGCACCCTAGGGAGATCTTTTTTTAACTTCAACAGTATTATTAAGTAAAATGTTTGTTTGTGACAACATAGAATGGTAGTAATCTAGGGGGATTGTTAAGTTAAATTTTTGTATGTGACAACAGAGATTGATAGTACCCTAGAGTAAAATGTTTGTATGTGAAAACAGGGATCGGTAGTACCCAAGGGCGATTATTAAATAAAATGTTTGTATGTGAAAACAGAGATTGGTAGTACCCAAGGGGGATTATTAAATAAAATGTTTGTATGTGTATGTGTATTTGAAAACAGAGATTGGAAGTACCCTAGGGTGATTATTATTTTAACTTTTTGAATGTGTTAACGGAGATTGAAAGAAATAGGGGGATTATTAAGTAAAATGTTTGTTTGTGACAACAGAGATTGAAAGAACCCTAGTGGGATTATTACGTAAAATGATTGTGAGTGTTCCCAAGGGGGATTTTTTTTTGTATGTGTTTACAGAGATTTGTAGTACCCTATGGGGATTATTATGTTAACTTTTTGTATGCGTTAACAGAGATCGGTAGTACTAGGGGGATTATTAAGTTAAATGTTTGTATGTGACAACAGAGATTGATAGTACCCTAGAGTAAAATGTTTGTATGTGAAAACAGAGATTGGTAGTACCCTAGTGGGATTATTAGGTTAATTTATTGTATGCCTTAACAGAGATAGGTAGTACTAGGGGGATTATTAAGTTAAATGTTTGTATGTGACAACAGAGATTGATAGTACCCTAGAGTAAAATGTTTGTATGTGAAAACAGAGATTGGTATTACCCAAGGGGGATTATTATTAAGTAAAATGTTTGTATTTCATAACAGAGATTGGTAGTATTACCCTAGGGGGATTATTTAATTAACTTTTTTTGTATGTGTTAACAGAGATTGGTAGTATTAGGGGGATTCTTTAGTTAAATGTTTGTATGTGACAACAGGGATTGGTAGAACCCTAAGGAGATTCCTTTGTTAACTTCAACATTATTATTAAGTAAAATGTTTGTATGTGACAACATTGATTGGTAGTAATCTAGGGGTTTTGTTAAGTTAACATTTTGTATGCATTAACAGAGATTGGTAGTACCCTAGGGAGATTATTAAGTTAAATATTTGTATGTGACAACCGAGATTGGTAGTACCCTAGGGGGATTATTAGGTTAACTTATTGTATGCGTTAACAGAGATAGGTAGTACTAGGGGGATTATTAAGTTAAATGTTTGTATGTGACAACAGAGATTGATAGTACCCTAGAGTAAAATGTTTGTATGTGAAATCAGAGATTGGTATTAACCAAGGGGGATTATTATTTTAACTTTTTGAATATGTTAACAGAGATTGAAAGAACCCTAGGGGGATTATTACGTAAAATGATTTGAGTGTTATTGGAGATCGGTAGTTCCCAAGGGGGATATTATCATTTTTTGTATGTGTTTACAGAGATTGATAGTTCCCTAGGGCCATTATTATTTTAACTTTTTGTAAGTGTTAACAGAGATTAAAAGAAATAGGGGGATTATTAAGTAAAATGTTTGTCTGTGACAATAGAGATTCGTAGTACCCTAGGGCGATTATTATTTTAACTTTTTGAATGTGTTGACAGAGATTGAAAGAACCCTAGTGGGATTATTACGTAAAATGATTGTGAGTGTTCCCAAGGGGGATTTTTTTTTGTATGTGTTTACAGAGATTGGTAGTACCTTATGGGGATTATTATATTAACTTTTTGTATGCGCTAACAGAGATCGGTAGTACTAGGGGGATTATTAAGTTAAATGTTTGTATGTGCCAACAGAGATTGGTAGTACCCTTGGGGGTTATTAAGTAAAAGTTTTATGTGTGACAACAGGGATTGGTAGCACCA
>NW_018407885.1:0-625 GCF_002113885.1 Mizuhopecten yessoensis | reverse complement strand
AGGGGGATTTTTTTTTTGTATGTGTTTACAGAGATTGGTAGTACCTTATGGGGATTATTATATTAACTTTTTGTATGCGTTAACAGAGATCGGTAGTACTAGGGGGATTATTAAGTTAAATGTTTGTATGTGACAACATTGATTGGTAGTAATCTAGGGGGATTGTTAAGTTAACATTTTGTATGTGAAAACAGAGATTGGTAGTGCCCTAGGGGGATTATTATGTTAACTTTTGTATGCATTAACAGAGATCGGTAGTACTAGGGGGATTATTAATTTAAATGTTTGTATGTGCCAACAGAGATTGGTAGTACCCTAGGGGGTTATTAAGTAAAAGTTTTGTATGTGACAACAGGGATTGGTAGCACCCTAGGGGATTATAATGTTATCTTTTTGTATGTGTTTAATATTGATTGTTAGTACCCTAGTGCGATTATTAAGTAAAATGTTTTTATGTGTATTTGAAAACAGTAATTGGAAGTACCCTAGGGTGATAATTATTTTAACTTTTTGAATGTGTTAACAGAGATCGGTAGTTCCCAAGGGGGAATTATTAAGTAAAATATTAGTTTGAGATTGATAGTTCCCTAGGGCCATTATTATTTTAACTTTTTATAAGTGTTAA
>NW_018407884.1:1908-2738 GCF_002113885.1 Mizuhopecten yessoensis | reverse complement strand
TAATGCGATGTCAATCAGGTGAAGCCGAAATACTTTTGACGAGTAACGTGGTTGTGTACACTTTGTTTGAAAGTTTATAGGGAAATATTACGAACCAGTAAACGAAACAAAATGTCTCGTTTCCAATTAGCTTAGTGATAGATCCTTGTGTCCGGTTGGCCTTCGAACTTGACAGATGTTACAAAACAAACACGACACAGAATGATTTGGAGATATGCTTTCAACCCTAGAATTTAATATTTCGTCCAAATGTGACTGATTTTGACTAGTCCATATTTGAACAGAGGGTAAAAAGCGTTTGCAACGCTACAGGTACCGGCAGCGGCGACCCTTGACCCACAGCAGGTAGCTAGCTGCCTGCTAACAGGGTGCAGGGTGTCTCAAGTTGTCAAGCATGGTTAGCTTTACCATTCTACTCGTGTGTTAATGTACTGGACATATCTATCTTTAATGTATAAACAGGAAACTGTACTTGAAAATTATAGAACAATCTGGAACAATTTTAATTATAACAGTTAGAAGAGTCCAAGCGTCGGTTATTGTTTTGGCTAGTAAAAAAGGACGTTAGTGTCTCAAATATTGGACAAGCCTACCAGATCATTTGATGAGGTGAACTGTGACCTTGCTACTGACAATTACGCAAGAAGTTGAAGAACAAATCTTGCTGCAATCTCATGTCTTAGTTTATTATTGTTATTTTCATCGTGCAGGCGCGTAGCTTTCTAGCTATATGCAAATGAGTACACATAATTTTGATGAGTAAAAACATATTTAATATACGTGTATTTCGAACCTTTCTTGCGTAAGTAAAGTAAAATTTAACGTTTTCT
>NW_018407884.1:0-625 GCF_002113885.1 Mizuhopecten yessoensis | reverse complement strand
ATACCAGGTGAGCGATGCAGGCCCATTGGGCCTCTTGTTTTTTCCAAAATTAAAATCAGGGTCATAAATTACGTCTGCTTAAATCTAATCCCCAAATTTCCAGAAAACACGGGAATTTGATCCAGAGACCTTGAATTCAAAAACTTACCTTTGGGAGGCCAACCCCCAGCTGGGCCTCGCACCCCCCACTACTTCCGCTACACTTATCATAAAAGCAATTAAGCAATTAATTTGAAACCATAGTTTCTCTCACCTGTGTTTAACACCTGCCAATCAAACTATTTTGATACAATGGAAACTACCCTACCTGGACGGCAATACAACATACCCCCCACCCCCTCCAAACAGGTGTGAAACTCTCGGTACCTGTTTTTCGCCTTGGGCTGTATATTTTGTACAGGAATGGCGATTTTAAAATGATAATTTGACATGTGTGTTAAATTATAGTTTATATACAACTTTTATTGCTCCCTTGCTTATATATATCATAGGTTGTTTTTCTACAGTGGAACAGTTAGATATATATGTGTGAATTTACTTAAGTTCATTTCCTTGTTTACGTGTGATAATATTCTTGTATCTAGGTTTTTAGGTCACCTGAGCTTTAGCTCAAGTGACCTATTGC
>NW_018407883.1:2208989-2210165 GCF_002113885.1 Mizuhopecten yessoensis | reverse complement strand
AAACTTATATATTTAGTTCAAAAAAGAAATTTAGGTGTCCCCTCCTCTTTACTTTCAAATGAAAAGTACTATTTTTTTTTGATGATATAATATTTAATATAAAACTGTCTGTAATTAGACATTTTTTTATTCATCGGATCAAAAGTATACCCCAGTATTTCCCCTCTTACAAAAGCCGAAAAAATGAAGGTTTGAGTGAGTCTTTCTTCACCATTTATTATGTGTTTTGTGTTATTAGCAAAAATACATCAGTATGCTAAAATGTCCACTTTATATTGTTTTTAAACTTTTGAAAATTTAAAACTGTACAGGAAAAATAAACTTGATAGTATATGAAAAAGAGATATACTGGTCCTTATATCTATAGATCCAATGACATTAAGGTGAACTTTAAGCATTGCATAATATATACATTTCTGGGGAATTAGATTGACTGCCGAATTAGTGATTTCCTTGGTAATTACATTGTATTAAGTGAGAACTGGCCGCGTGTCGGTGGTTTTCCCTGGGCCCTCTGGTTTGCCTTCATCACCAAATCCTGGCACGTATTTAGAACAAAATATCTATCAATAGGACGTAAAACACAAACAAACCAAACAAAAGCCAGATCAGCTTGGTCGATAGAAATACCTGTATTACGGCATATACAAAATGGTATCATGATAACAAGTTAAACGTGGAGTGTTCTTACCCAACGTTTCTGCCTTACATATGAACGGTAGAGACTCTTCACAGGCGTGTCCGTGATAGGTTCCTTTCTGTCCTTCTAGCATGTAACATATGTCGGTGGAGTCTTTCAACGTTGCAGTTACAGAAGCATAGTTTGGTCTTAGGGTGGCGCAGTCATCTTGCCATACAGGTTGTCCCCCGGTTGTCTGGTACAATCCTATCCACAAGGCGGAGCTGAAAAAAACATGCAAAAATCATAACCCAATATTCCTTATCTACCCTGTTCTGCCATACTTATACAATCATTGGATGCCTAACCAATCCTGCCATCTAATTGGTCGAAACAAATTGTTCATTTCGCACTGTAACATTCGCGTTAACATTGAGTCAATGGAAGGGTGGCTCACAAAGCTTCCCAACGCCCTAGCAACGAGTAAAGGGTAGACCCAAGGCACTGTCATACTGTAATAAACGTAGTATTTATATAACAAAAAAGCACAAGGTAAT
>NW_018407883.1:2198427-2208623 GCF_002113885.1 Mizuhopecten yessoensis | reverse complement strand
TGGGGGGGGTGGGGGGTGGGGGGGGATGAGCTCCGAAGAATACATGTTTGACGCAGAGCACATACCATCTATTGCCGGTTACAAACGGCAAAATCAAAAACACGAATGTACAAAAAGGCTACAATGTTGATCGACATTTTCCTCGGTCTCTGGCAGAAACTCTTGGCTAATTGGTTAAGACATACCTGGGCGGGCTTAAGTAGATTGCAGGTAAACTGGTTTGGATCAGTGACATTAGAAAGACATGCTGCGACAGATCAGTAATATGGGCCAACATCTTGTTTTTTTGTTCACAGATCGATCTTGCATCTGACCACGATCTCGGGTCACTGTAGAACTGGTACAAACACCACTCAAAGTCTAGAAAAAATACAATCTCATTTTGCAAATATTCATATATATAAGATCACAATGCGTTCAGTGAGATGTACTATTATTGATATGTAATTGCAAATGTGCTGAATCATTGGTCTAAATATAAACATAGACTATACCTCATATCATTTTCATAGTATGATTGAATCAACAGCTGAGGTCATTTAAGGACGTGCCTCCATGTGTGTTGTGTATGCGTTCATGTGTGTCGGATAAAGGGTATGTTGGTGTATTTGCCTCCTTGTGAAAGCGCGGATCTGATGTCGACTTTATAGTGTTATATCACTGAAATACCATGCCAAAGGCACCCAGCACAGCATTTCGCCTGTTCGCATTATACTGACGACGGATGCACCAGTTGTTGTCATTACCATAAGTGCTGGTCGTTAGGCAGAGAATAGCAACTACCATTTTAAAGACTTTGGTATGGCCCAAAGGCTGAAATCGAATGAACGACACCACTACAACATCAATCGGTTATCGTGTGCATGTTATACAATATACTGAATCTATCAGTATAATGTAGCAGTGTCATTATTTAATGATAGCAATATCTTTTACTTGTAAAGGTTATTTTTTAACTTGATTCTTCATTAAGAGCATAGTATTAAGTGCTGTGCTTTTACCATACAGCGTATCTATATACATGTACACTTAGCTTTATATTAAATGATACCTGTGCAAACTTGTTTGTCAAGGTTCATGGGTCAATCTATTTTTATGTAAGATTGACTATGGGTCAGTGCACACCCACGCTTTTGGGGGCATTTTTACTACTTGTACAAGTGTATGGCCGTATCGTCTATGAACGAAGAGAACGTTCTCATGTATCTGCACGATCATGTTGGTCATCCTGGACGTGACCGGACAATATCATTGATTCGAGACAGATTCTTATGGCCAGGAATATCCAAAGATGTTGGAAACTGGATAAAGAAATGTCCGCGGTGTGTGCTTCGGAAGACACCAACAACACAGCGAGTACCGTTGGTTTCCATAGTGTCAACACAGCCCATGGAGTTAGTCTGCATGGACTTTCTTACCCTGGAAACCTGCAAGGGAGGATATTCTTATGTGTTAGTTGTAACGGATCACTTTACCCGGTATGCCCAAGCTATACCGACGCGTAATATGTCAGCTAAGACGACGACAGACGCACTAAGCAGCTACATCCAGTACTATGGAATACCACAACGTTTCCATTCGGACCAGGGTGCTAATTTATGTGGGTAGGTTATTCGCCATTTGTGTCAGATGTCGGACATCGAGAAGTCTAGGACCTCACCATACCATCCCAGTAGGAATGGAACCTGTGAACGGTTTAATAGGACACTCATGAACATGCTGGGGACACTGGACTCGGACCAGAAGAAAGATTGGAAGCGTTTCCTGGGACCATTGACCTTTGCATACAACTCCATACGCCATGACTCAACAGGCTATTCGCCATTCCAACTGATGTTTGGACGCCAGCCGCGGTTGCCTGTTGATCTGATTTTTGGATTAGAAGAGAATGGTACAGCACCCAAGGTGCCAGAGCACGTTAAAGGCCTGCGAAAACGGATGTGTCAGTCTTTTGAATTAGCTAGCAGGAACGCGAGGGATGCCCAGCAACGTCAGAAGGTGACTTACGACCTTAAAGCTCGACATGCATTTTTGGACATCGGTGATCGAGTGCTAGTAAAGATTTTAGCATTCGAGGGGCGACACAAACTGTCTAACCGATGGGAGTCAGAAGTTTATATTGTCGTAGGACAGGATAACCAGGACATTCCTGTGTACCAAGTTAGGAAGGAGGATGGTGATGGCAAGATAAGGACGCTGCACAGGAACCACTTGCTTCCTGTTGGATCTTTGCTAATGGGAAAGCCGGTAGAAGTCGCTCGCCCGTGTCCAGTACCTCGGACTTGGATAACTCAGAGCCGGAGGCGTGAATCAGCTATTCAAGAGTCAGTCTCTGATCACTATTCGTCGAGTGACAGTGATGATGATTCGGATATCATGGGAGAAGACGTAAAAACCTATGTCTCAAGGACACCCATTCCGGAAAGGGTTTCTTCATCTGTAGAGGAGTTTGACTCTGAGTCAGATGGTGATGAAGAGTCAAGTGAAGAAGAACCGGAAGCTGAAATTCCGCCTGTGAATTTGGCAGCGCCGCCGCCGATCCAGTTTCACCCCATCAACGCCGTGTTGAACGCTCCAGCTCCCAGAAGAACGACTCGGGAGAGGAAACCGCCGAGCTGGATGCGATCGGGGGATTTTGTTTGTAAGCAAGCATGTTTTTATCTCGTGGTTGCAGAGTGGGCGATAAAAGCTACCTTTCTCTTGGATATAACTAGAGATGATATTTTTCACAATATGTCGGAAGTTGCTAGAGACACACTTTGCATATTTTGAAGTCATAAGTGAAATCTGTATATCTGAAACTCTGTTTGTTGTTCGCTACAACTTTTATGAATTCTTTCAGCATGTAAATCAGTATTTTCTGTTCATTTTCATTTATATGAAGTTTTTGCTGAAGATGTGGTCATCTTCTTCTGAGAGCAGGAGAGGAATGTATACACACTTTGGGGATTTTTATGTTAAATGTTCATTATATGTCATTCATTTTGTGACATGGTAGCTATAAAGATTTATGACTACAATGTGTTTTTTATGAGGATTTATAATCTTTTTGTATTGTACTTGGATGTAATTTTTGTTATTATATAGTTACGTAATAGTGTAATGTTTTAGTAAACGCTACTTTAAAGATGTGGACACCTTTCATGTATGGAGGGGAGAATGTAGCCGTGTCATTATTTAATGACAGTAGTATCTTTTACTTGTAAAGCTGGTTATTTTTAAACTTGATTCTTCATTAAGAGCATAGTATTGAGTGCTGTGCTTTTACTATACAGCGTATCTATATACATGTACACTTTGCTTTATATCAAATGCCACCTGTGCAAACTTGTTTGACAAGGTTCATGGGTCAATCTATTTTTATATAAAATTGTCCATGGGTCAGTGCGCACCCGTGCTTTTCGGGGCATTTTTACTCCCGTACAAGTTCTTGGCCGTATCAGACGTGTTTTGTAATTGTGCAGACTGAATGCTTATTAGTGAGCTGTGAATTCTAAATTCATTGTAAGCGCAAGATTTGCTTTTTGGTCACGTACTCGCGTATCGCAACAACGTTAGCGTTGAAGTGATCTGTACAAAGAGACCCCTAGAATCAGACTGTTACACTACCATCACTACTTCAATAATATATCGTTTATCGTGTACATGTAATACAATATATCGTATCTATCAGTATGCCATCACTACTCTATCAATATATCGTGTATCGTGTACATATGATACAATATACCGTATGTATCAGTATACCGTCACAACTTTATCAATATATCGTGTTTCGTGTATATGTAATCCAATATACCGTATCTATCAGTATACCGGCACAACTTCATCAATATATCGTGTTTCGTGTACATGTAATACAATATACCGTATCTATCTGTATGCCATCACTACTTTATCAATATATCGTGTATCGTGTACATGTAATACAATATACCGTATCTATCAGTATACCGTCACAACTTCATCAATATATCGTGTTTCGTGTACATGTAATACAATATACCGTATCTATCAGTATGCCATCACTACTTTATCAATATATCGTGTATCGTGTACATGTAATACAATCTACCGTATCTATCAGTGTCACTACGTTAACAATATATCCTGTATCGTGTACATATAGTTCAATATATTGTATCTAGTAGTATACTGACACTATTTCAACAATATATCGCGCATCGTGTACATGTAATATAATATACCGTAAATATCAGTATACCAACACTATTTCAAGAATATATCGCGCATTGTGTACATGTAATACAGTATATCGGATCTATCAGTATTCCATCACTACTTTATCAATATATCGTGTATCGTGTACATGTAATACAATATACCGTATCTATCAGTATGCCATCACTACTCTATCAATATATCGTGTATCGTGTACATGTAATACAATCTACCGTATCTATCAGTGTCACTACGTTAACAATATATCCTGTATCGTGTACATATAGTTCAATATATTGTATCTAGTAGTATACTGACACTATTTCAACAATATATCGCGCATCGTGTACATGGAATATAATATACCGTAAATATCAGTATACCAACACTATTTCAAGAATATATCGCGCATTGCGTACATGTAATACAGTATATCGTATCTATCAGTATTCCATCACTACTTTATCAATATATCGTGTATCGTGTACATATAGTACAATATACCGTATCTACTAGTATACAGACACTATCTCAACAATATATCGTGCATCGTGTACGCGTAATACAATAAACCGTATCTATCAGGATACCGTCACAACTTCAACAATATATCGGGTATCGTGTACATGTTATATAATATATTGTATCTATCAGTATGTCATCACTACTTCATCAATATATCGCACATCGTGTACATGTAATACACCATACCTTATATAAACGTATACCGACACTATTTCATCAATATGTAGTGTATCGTGTTCATAAATATACAGTATCTATCAGTATACCGACACTATTTCAACAATATATCGCGCATCGTGTACATGTAATACAATATACCTATAATACTTAACACCATCTAGAGTGCTTTGGTTGGCTTACCATTCCTCTTCATAGGACAAGATAAAGCCAGTAGAAAAATAATTGCTTAATTTATTTTTACAGTGGAAACTTGTTAATATAAAGACATACCAAGCCATCATGAATGATTGATTAGACCCTTTCATGATACAGTACATGTGAATGTTAAAAGCATACACAAAATAGTTAAAACACAATTGAAACAAAGTTTAAGGTATGTGTATACGAAGTACTGTAAATAATAGTCACGTTTGGTTTGCGTTTTAGCATAAATAAACCAATGTTTTACTGAACTCTCCGCTACTTGGAGACCTTTTAGCTATCCATTTATAAGATTTTATAAACTTACCGACACATGTCGCATTATTTGTGTCAAATACTGAATATTGTCCACAGGTAATCGGAGCAACTGAAATAAAATTCATATGAATATGTAAATATCTGATAAATAATAATTTAATGTCTTGGTACGAATGACAAGGATATTTTTCAAATAAATCATAATTTATTCTTGTTCTCTTACCTGTAATTCCATGTTGATAAAAACCGTCCGAGCGAATACCTCAATTAACTTTTTGTCAACAACATAAACAAAATATTGTAACATTGCAGTAAGAAAATTTACTAAGACAATGGGACGTCCTCGATACTGCCGGGGTTACGCTCACTTAGGCTCTTTGCACCCCTTGATTATGCCATAGCAAATCGAAGACACCCTGGCAGATATTTGATTTGTCTCAGGTAAAAAAAAACCTGACCAATCGCTTGGCTGATACCTGCCCTTCGAAAATTACAAAGGAGCGACAACCGACTTCAAAGCCATTCAAGTTCACTGTTATGCGACCTCGAGATCCTTTTGATGTATGTCAAAGGATCAAACTATTCTTCTTATCTCATCCACAAGGTATACTTATATTTGTAATACACTCTAAAACTGTAAGTTGAAATTTCACAACTATGGACTTGATGATGATGGTTATTATGTAATATGAACATGAAGTCGTGTTAATGAAAAATAAAATAAAATAAAGGTTGATACATGAAGAGTTGGAAGGATCAGATGCTACGTTTTCTGTCGTATTTCATTGCAGGTCAAATTGTTCATCTCGGCAAAGTACCAGTTAGATCGATTCAAAGTTTTGTTTTGTTTTGGTACAAATCATGCTGAGCTACGAAACCTCATTCGTGCCATTTTTTTAGGAATGAAAATAATACATGCAAGTACGTACAAGATAAAAAATCCTGCGTACGCGATTATTATTACAATTGGCATATAAACAAACGCATCTGTTTTGTGAGGTTATAACACATTTGATAATAATTATATGGGTGGTCGGGTGGCGTAGTGGAAATCAACTCACCTTCAACAAGATGACACGATTTCGTTTAACCCGAAAGGACGTGAAAAAGGTACAGGGTAACTGCCCAGGTACATGTTTTCTGTGGTAACCACATTAAGAGCCTCTGAACATTTCCATCATATTTAAATGTTGACATTTCTAATCAGGGCAATTTCAACATTTATATATTTATTTTGTCATATGTAAAAATATATCATTAATAATTAATATGATAGGGCAAAGTCTCAAAAGCGAGATGCTTTTGCTAATATCTAATATTTACTGATTCAGAATGAGAAAAAGATCAGCTTTATTTAAAGTCGAAAAGTCGGGTAATAATATTAAACGCAAGCTCAAAAGACAAATCGACACAACAATGAGGGGAGATCGGGGCAAGTTTGGCACAGTTTTATTAAAGTTCTTTACTCTTTACCCCAGGCTAGAGATGCAAACTGGGCACTTTTTCGAATTTCAATCCAAAACGTGCTTTCGGCGTGCCAAGGCAGATAAATATAACTCTTATGTCACTTCTTAACACATATACTACAGAAGGTCATTGCCTATGGTATTCACATGCAAAAAAGGCATCGACGATGCCCTAGGTTCAATATGTCCACAGGACACTTTTTCGAATTTCAGTCTAAAATCATTCCTTTTTTTCAACGTGCCAGACCAAAAATGAGCCCAGTAAACATCAGTAGCCTGGGGTTACTTTGATGTCAATTTGAATTAGAGAAACTAAGACAATGAACTGTTGTAGAATATGTTTTATAAAGCTGTAAGAGAGTTCTATAAATATGCTTTGACACATTGGAAAAAAAAGTAATGATTGAAGACTGAAATTGGAAAAAGTGCCCAAATGGGCATCTTTAGCCTATGGTATCGTGGATGCCCTTTGCATGTAAATGCCTTAGATACTGGCGTAATGTAGATAAGATACAATGTAGGAGATTCGTAAAAACATTTAGACAGAAATTCGAAAAGTTGTCAAGTAGGCACTTTTTGCTTGGGGTATCGTTGATGTCCTTTTGCATGTGAATACTTTAGAAAATGCCATGATAAAAGGCGGCATAAGAGTTCTGTAGATATGCTCTGGCACTTTGAAAAAACAACAACCGATTTTAGACTTAAATTCGAAAAATTGCCCAATAAGTATTGGGCCAGCCTAACATAAAACCAGTCCAATATTGAGCACGTTTCACGGGAAAAGCACCCATGAAACATCATTCATCAAGGAGGAACAAAGAATCGCGTTTCCATACAGTAAGGACAATAATATCAGAAAGACACATGAGGCTCATTATTGATATACATAAAACATTATAGACATACAGGATACAGTATAGACATACGGGCAATAGTACTGACAATAGGGTAATAAATAGCATACGGGTAGTAGTATAGACATATGGGTAATAGTATTGACATACGGGTAATATATAGACATTCAGGTTATAGAATAGACATACGGGTAATAGCATAGACATATGTAACAGTAGAGATATACGTGTAACATTATAGAAATACGGGTAATAGTATAAATACATGGAAGGCAGTATAGACATACGGGTAATAGTACAGACATTTGGGTAATTGTAAAGACATATGGGTACTATTATAAACATACGGGTAACATTATATGCATACAGGTTATAGTATAGACATACGGGTTATAGTTAAGACATATGAGTGTTCGTATAGGCATACGGGTTAAAGATTAGAATACGGGTTTTCGTATAAACATACGGGAGAGAGTATAGACATATGGGTATTAGTATAGAGATACGGGTAACAGTATAGACGTAGGGGTAATAGTATAGACATACGGGTAATAGTATAGACACACAAGTAATAGTATAGACACACGGGTAATAGTATAGACATACAGGTAATAGTATAGACATACGGGTGATAGTGTAAATATGTGGGAAGTAGTATAGACATTTGGGTAATAGCACAGACATTCTGGTAATTGTATAGACAAACGGGTGATAGTATGGCCATACTGATAGTAGTATAGACGTAAGGGTAATAGTACGGACATATGGGTAAAAGTATAGACGTAAGGGTAAAACTATAGACACAAGGGTAATATTATGGACATACGGGTAATAGTATAGACATACGGGTAAAAGTATAGACATACGGGTAATAGTATAGACATACTGGTGATAGTATAGACATACGGGTAATATTATAGACATACGGCAACAGTATAGACGTAGGGGTAATAGTAAAGACATACGGGTAACAGTATATACACACAAGTAATAGTATATAGACACACATGCAATAATGAACCTACACGAATAACACCTGCTAGTGCCACTTCTATTGATGTCATCTTTACTAACAACCTAAACTTAATTAAAAATACTTATGCATCACCACCATTCTGTAGTGACCATTCATCAGTTCATGCCCAAATCTCTTTTGCTGTATTTAAACAAGTGAATTATAAGAAAACTATCTTGAAATACATGTATGATGAAGCTGATTTTGAAAGTATGAATAATGCTCTTCTTAATATTGATTTGGTGAATTTGTCATTAAATCTGGACTCTGATGCATTTAACTCATTCATAATTAATTCAATCATAGAACAAGTCAATACGCCCAAATGATAAGCCATGGATGAATAACATTATTAGGCTGAAAATGAGACAACATAATAGAATTCATAGAAAGGCCAAAGTAACAAATAATCCGCACTACTGGGAAATATTTCGTATACTCAGGAATGAAACTATTGACTTGATTCGTGAGGAAAAAGCAAATTATATCCAAAAACTTGAAACTTGTCTTAATGAAAACATGGTCTCCCCAGACATATGGTGGAAAATTGCAAAATCTATTACTAATTTCTCCAATAAATCCTCTTTTAATCCTCCTCTTGAACATGATGACCAATTCATTCACCATCCTCTTGACAAAGCAGAAATCCTTAACAATCACTTTACTAATATCTCTTCGTCATCCCCTGACCTTGAATTACCTCAGACAGCACAGCCCTATACTCCATACTCACTAAATAACATTCATGTCACTGAACAAGATGTATCTGAACAAATTAATATTCTTAATGTTAATAAACCCCCTGGCCCTGATGATGTAATCCCTAAAGTTGTAAAAAAATGAGTAACTCTCTTGCATTACCCCTCTGTCTTTTATTTAATAAAACACTTGAATCGGGAATATTACCAAACAGATGGAAACAAGCAAATATAAATGCTATATATAAAGGGAAGGGTTCATCAAATGATGTTTTAAATTATAGACCAATCTCAATAACCTCATGTTTCAGTAAAATAATGGAAAAAAATGTCTTCAAAAATCTTTATAACTATCTAATAGAAAATTCTATCTTAACTAAGCACTAGTCTGGCTTTATACCAGGTGATTCTACTGTTAATCAACTACTATTTATTTATAATGAAATTGTTAGCAATATGGACCAGGGGAAGGAGCTCAGATTTATTTTTTGTGATATTAGCAAAGCTTTTGATAGGGTGTGGCATAAAGGTCTCTTACATAAACTTAAAACGTATGGAATTGATGGAAATTTACTTTTATGGTTTGAAAATTATCTCTCTGATAGATTGCAAAGAGTCACCACTGAAGGTTATCACTCACAGTTTAAGGGTATAAATGCAGGGGTACCTCAGGGATCTGTTCTGGGACCTTTACTATTTCTCCTTTATATTAATGACATCACTGACAATGTTTCAACTAATATTAAGCTTTTTGCAGATGACACCTCCTTATATGTAATTATAGATGAAAACCCAGCACATGCAGCACAAGTTCTGA